>NW_010564924.1:8047-32552 GCF_000687285.1 Phaethon lepturus
AATCAGGAGACCTACTGATGTATGGTCACGACCTCTTGGATGAGAATGCCTCAAGCAAGAGTGTTATCAGCGATGGCAAGGAGGAATATTTTTATTATGTGCTCTTTCAATATCAATGAGGTATGGAAGCACAACAAAACAACAGGATTGCAACAACATTCCTGATCAAAAACCCAGCTAGAGCAATTCCACTTATGCTGGCAACTTTCAGTTCAGGCTGTGTGTGTACTGCAAGTACACCACACCCAAATGATGTGTCCTTTAAAAACCTTTCAAGGAAAGCAGCAAGTGCAATTAAGCCAGCTGTTTACATAAAACTGTATATGCAAAGATGCACATCTGACTGGCAGATGTGAAGTCAAGAACACCTCCAAATCTCCTGTCAGCTGTTTTGGAGAGGGATGGTGACAAAAGCAGTCACTGAGCGGTTTCACAATAGTGCACAGGCGCATGGGTGTTGTCCGAGCTCCACAGCTGCTCACTGACAGTTCCTGAGCGGCTCACCTCCCACAGTGCCAATTTCAGCACCTCAGAGACTGTTGTCTTGACCTGGGCCTGGAACTTTTTGCTAATCAGAACGTAGAGGATTGGATTGAGGCAACTGTTGATGAAACCAAGGCCAGTGGAAAGGGGAATGCCATCCTGCAGTAAGTCATGCAAGTTTTCATCATGGTGAGCAGACAGCTCCACAATGCTGAATATGTGATATGGTGTCCAGCAAACAAAAAAAGCGACAACTACAGCAATGATGGTCCAGAAAAGCCTGCTGGAAGTCAACACAGTTCTCCTCTTCACTTTCACAATCAGCAATGAATAGCAAATGACCATGGTCACTAGAGGAAAAAGGTAACCAAATGCAAGCCTCACCCAAATGAGAATGTGATGTGTCAGCAAAATAAGTTCTCTGTCATGCACATGGAAGTTGTTGTAGCAAATGGTGACATTGTTGAGAACTGTAGCTGTGTCTCTAAAGTATAAGGCAGGGCCACCAATAATTGCAGCTGACATCCAAATGATCCCACTAAGAACAAGGGTGTTCCTTACAGTCCGATACTTGTAGGAAAAGACTGGATGGACTAGGCGGATGTAGCGGTCAAGGCTGATGAACGTCAGGAAGAAAACACTGGCAAACATATTAAGTAGTGCAATGAATGAGTTCATTTTGCAGAGCCATTTCCCAAAAGGCCAGTGGAAGCCCATTGCCACATATGTAATATAGAGGGGCAGGAAGAGAACAAAAATGAAATCTGCAATGGCCAGATTGAGGAACCAGAGTGTAGAAACAGATTTATCCCACTTAAAGCCCATAAACCAGATGACGATGGCATTACCTGGCACTCCCAGCAGAAATGCCACACTGTAAAAGGAAAGGGAAATCATATGGGCAATGCTGAGGGAGGACTGGGGTGATTCATCTTCCTCAGACAGGTCGTAGAAATAAGAGTAGTTCTCAAAATCTTCGAACGTCATGTTGCACAGTTGCTTTCTGGGGAAGGAGGGGGGGGGAAGAAATGGAACAGTCAGCAGAGAAATGTTTTACTGCACTGCAAATAGTAACCTGCATTTCCTTTAAGTTCTTCGTCATTAAAAAAGCCCAAAACATTGACTTAGTTTCACATATCCATCACTTTTTAGTTGTCAGTTGTTAGCACAAAGCTTGTGGAGTATTTTGGTCACAGGCATTTCAAGAAATGCTCAAATCAAGACAACACTTCAAACCTTCAGGAACTGTTTTCCTTGCATTTATTTCTTAACGGACAGCACTGAGCACAATATCACCGATAAATTTCTGGGAGACCAGATGCAAAGTTTTACTGAAGTGTGACTTTTCTATTCTTTTCTAGTCAGGTTTCATATTTTACTGCTTTGTTCCTATTTGAAGCAAGCTTTATGGATTATATCTGTCAGAAATCAGAGAAGTACCAGGCACCCATGTAAGCAAAAAAGGTGCAGTTAAAATGCCAGAAAGCCATTTTTTAATAAAATTACCACCCATACACACACCCCTCGAATCATAACAAAATCATAAACAGTGATTTCTCCAGCAACTGAAAGTTCATGTGTTTATTCCTCTCTATCATGTATCTATCTTTGTATCAAGGAATGTTGATTTTCAGACACGTTCAATGTATCAGATTTCCTTAACACAGCAAAGGATGTAGAGAAGGAAACATATAGAACATATTTCAGGGACAATACATACAATCGTGGTATTCTTCCACTAGTGAGCTGAGAAACAAGTAACAGGTGAAAGAAAATAAAGCTTCCCAGGAGAATAAGACACACTGTAAGAGCTATAGACGAAAATATGTGTGTCTCCTTTTTTCTTTTTCTAAGACAGAACAACGGTCTCGGCTTCCTTCGATTGCAAAAGCTTCTGGAACTTAGAACATGATTTTTCACATAGGAATTTTCTTGTAAAACTCCAAAGGAAGAGTGTGGGAGGGAGAGAAGGAGTGGGGAGAAGGAAAATATAAATGAAAAGAAAAAAACAGAAAAAAAATTAATGGGAAAACAGCAAACAGAGGTTCAACAGGAAAAAGCGCTCAGAAGTTAAATGTTCACGCCACAGTACAGATAAAGCTGCAGCACAGCACAGATGGCCATAGTCTGACCAAAGTATCTGCTATAGTCAAAACAAATATTCTGCTAAATCCTGTTATCATGTAAAGCTATCTTGTCTGGCTGAACTCAGCTGCACTAAAAACTTGTCCCTGAGAGCAGGATACGACCAGCCCATTAGCTGTACTATGGCTGAGCTCACCGGTACACTTCGGAACGCTAGCTCCATTCAGAAACTGAAATTCAGCCCTTGCTTTTGGAAACCAGCCCTGCATTCCTGTAATTCCATTAATTTTAGCATGCTAAGGCAACAGGAGCAGGGTCTCCAGAGTATACTGCCAGCAGAACCACATATGCATGCTTGTATTCATCTACATACCTTTCCTCCAAAAAAGTGGTTCACTTATTTTGAAAGGATTACTCACACAAGTGAAGCTACACATGTGCACACACATTAGCAGGATTAGATTTCTCATTTGTAGACAGATAGACAAAAGAAAAAAAAGTGTAATTTTATATCTCGTGATTAAAAAAATAAGAGTCAATACAGCCTGTTCTGTCAAGAGGCTATGATAATATTTGCCCTTTGTAATTTACATCAGGCTGAAGGAATGTTATTTGGTTTGCTGTCCTGATAAAATGATACTTATTGGGCTGCATTTATGTAATTACATGCCCCTTGGGGGTAGATTCTGCATCAAATACCAGTACCACCCATCTGAGTCATTTTTTCAAATAGCTTAACAGCTGCTGAGAAATAGTATAAACAAGGAGCAGTACCACTAACATCTGGAGCAACATTACAGTTTCAGAAGGCAGTCAGGTTAATAATTAGATTTTTAAGTGTCTTTGCTTATATACAGAACTATACCTTCAAATCAAATTTATGCAATTAAACATGGAAAAAAAATTCAATTTTTCAGACTCTTGCTGATTAGCATCCTGTATTCCAGTTGCTAATCAATTTTGCTTTTAAGTTTCTCAAGAGCTAGCACAACACAACAATACTTGGATTCAAACATTTCCTCCTAAACCTTTTTTTTCCCCTATTGGTGCTAAAAATCCCGTAACAATAACAAACATTGGCCCACTGCCCAACAATGTTAATTTTATATTTAGAATTTCAAAGATGATGTATAGCAGGAGAAGGAAAACATACCTAAATAAATACCAAATATTTACCAAGTCTCCTGTAGTTTTAAACTCCTCCATTGAAAGAGCACACCTTTAGAACAGAGTTATTTTTCCAAGCTTTCCTTATCTCTAACTCCTACTCTTCCAATGCAGTAATTCTTTAGCAGTGGCTGCAAAAAAGCAGGAGGAACATCGCTTACCATTGCTCCCAGCGCACAGATGCTGAAACTAGACTATGGCTAGGGCTCAGCAAAGATGGCCAATTACATTTGCAAAGCCCAGAATCTTTATCTCTGACATCTACATATATGAAGCACTTCTATAACAGGACTCACAGCGTTAAGCACTGCCCTGAAAAAGATAAGCAGTAGGGAATTGTCAGTAGAACCATGCTGGTTTACATCAATAAGGACCCAGACTTTTTTCTTCTGGGATAACTGTTAACCGTCATTCAGCAGAGATGTTTCTCTGTGTTCTTGAAACACACATAGTCTCAAATACATGCGTTTGGGTTTTAGTTAGTATTAAACTTTCAGAGTCAGAACTGTCTCACATTTCAAGTCTAGGTCTTGAAAATTAAGAAATCTAATTCTATTCCTTATTCTGTCACTGATTTCCTGCGTGATCGTTGACAAATGGCCTAATTTCCAGGCTGGAAAGACTCTCATGAACCTGCCTGCGAGCAGAGGCTCAGTAGAGAAAACATGACTTTTTGCCAAGAGTTTCCGCTTGGCTTTCAGGCCAGCTGCTAGAAAGGGTAAGGGAGGTTTGGTGCAGGTCACTGGCTCAGTCCCTGCTGGTCCAGGGTTGCAAAAGGGAGCCAGAGCAAGGAAAATATTTTTCAATAAACAGGAAAGCGTGGTTAGAGGCCTGTCAATAGGACGCAGAGGCAGACACAGGTTACAGAACAGTGTTGTATTGCATATGGATGAATATAACCAAGTTTAGACTTCATCTCTTTTTTTTTTTTAATAGTAAACAGCCTATGTAAAGTGTACACTCAGCAGTTGTTTGACTGGAATCTGCTCCTGTTTGCTGAGGTCACAAGCAGCTCTGAAAACTGAGTCTCCTTGATTCAGTTGCTTAGTTATGAAAATAGATGCTTAATTTTAAGCAAATAGGCTTCAGAACGTCCGACCAGGAGGTTTCATTTCCTGTCCCCTTCTGTGAAACAGAAGTTAATTACTAAATGACTTCATAGGAATATCACAGGCTGGCACTTGGTGCTAGTACCTTTTAGATCCTGTGACAGAAAACAGAATTACCAAGAAATACAGATCGTTAGGAAATATTTCTAAAATACAAAGCTACAGAACTGCTGTGAAGAGACTTTACCATGACGGCTCACACAAACTGTCTTTCTCTGAATTTCAGCAGTGAATTTCAGAATCTGATCTCAATTGACAGCTTCATAGCTTTTTTTACTACAAGTACCTAGAGTTCATTTCCTCTGCCACCATTACAGTATTTCGTAAAGTTGAGCCATAATGACAACTTGGACAAATGATTTGATCTGCCTAAAATAGAACAGCTTTTGTCACACTAAGAACAGCCTTACGGTTATGACATGGGAGCAGTACTTTAGAGTCTATTCATGGCTATGCCACATGCATCCTGTTTGACCAGGGGAAGTCGTTTGACCTCTCCTCGCCTCAGCCCTGAGGTCAGTGGAATGGCTTTGGAATTAAATTACATTGGGTTTTCAGTCTAAAATAGGAGAAAACAAACAAAACGGTTGCAATTTCCACTCATTTCACTTGATGCAAAGTCTTCCTGGGGGTTCAAAGTTCTCTGGGCACCATGCCAGTTAGGGTCCAACTTAATTACACCGGTAGTTTATGCCACACGTTTGGGCTACAGCCCACACAACCCCTCTCTCACATTAGGTCCTCATTACTTTTGAAATTTACAGAGACATCCAAGGGAAGAGCTTATTCATTGTCTATGTTAGTTAAAAGTTAACACAAATATTTGAGTGGTAGTCACAAAACCTATTTGTTCAGTGTGATAAACAGTGCTCAGAGCCTCTGGCCAGCTAAATTGATTTCAGAGGTCACAATAGTGGGTCTTGACTTAATGGGAAAATTACAGTTTATGGAGTTGGCCGTCTCAACAGTTACCTTCATAGAGGGAATACATTACACGAACCCTCCTTTTAATGTCTTTATGAATTCTGAGTATATCACATTCCACATGTATGATCTATGGCTAAAGGAAAGCTTATCTGATAGAGTCACTTCAACTTTTGTCATTTGCAAGAGCCAAATATTGGAGAACAACTAGTTTCTCAAAAGGTCACCTAAAGCCTGCTTGTCATACTGTGTCTCAGCAAGTTTGTCTGGACATTGAATTAATTTGAGAGCCCTCAAAAAATTTCTTAGAACTCTGGAGGTGCTACATTTTTACTTTATCTAGCTTCAAAAACATAAACCTGAAATTCACCCAATAGTTTATCTGTAAAGTTCAAAACACAGAATGCTGAGCAAGTTTGTTAGTGGTATATACATATTTCTGGCAAGTATTTTACAAAGACATAAGAAAAGATCCTAAAACTCACAAGGAATACTGATGAGATTACAAACTGTCATAGAACTCATATTTCTCCCTCAAAAGAACAAAGCCAAGTTGATCACTTGCCTCCATGTAGAAACACTCCTATGGCAGAAAGTGCCTGATACACCCATACTACAAAATTAAACCATAGCTATCCTATAATTTAAGCCTAAAGCTGGCCCTGCAGACAAAGCTACTAGGAAATGAGCATTTTAAGCTAGTATACACAAAAGCAGAATCAAGGCTTGTGTGTATGTTTTCTCTTTCACAGACACATACACAAACACCCATCTCTTGACTATTGTTTTAATGGTCATTAGACATATGGTAACAAAAAGACTCTAAGTTGTCGAATGGGTCACAATAGATATGATATATGACTGGAAACCTTTTCAACCCACGATACAGATGTATTTTTTCTAGCAGACAAGACAAGAATGCAAATAACCATCATTCTCCATTACGTCTCCCAGAAAAGCAGTGTTAGGGATGTCTAGCTAGTACATTGCGTATATGTCTCCTAAAATTTATGCCAAAACCAACTTTCTTTGAGAAAGGCCAAACATGACCCTGTTAGTCATAACACACCACTTCATCTGTGGTATTGATGTCATTTGACCAGATAATAGCCTCCGAGTGTTGCAGTGGGATTAACAAACCCTTATAGAGCAGACTCAGTTAATAGTGGTAAAGCAATGATTTCAGACCAGCACTTTTCCTGCCACAGAAATGTTAAACAACAAATGTAAGACCCAACTTTATATCTAAATAATGCGCTGTAATAGGAAAAGTATCTACAGTAGGTCTGATCTGAATATAAAAAATCCTCCAGTCAACTGCTGCAGTTGAACAGCATACCATTTCCACAATCAGGTAACTCATAAATGTCTGCAATCAGCAACTGCATATCATCAGAAGTGATTTATTTTCATGCTAATCCCAAGCACAAAGACTTCCATCCCCAAAGAAGACAAAGAAACTCAGATGTCCTTCGGATACACACAGGGAGGGGCACATGGTAACTGTATAGTTAGTGCTTGCTCCTGCCCTTATTCCCTTCCGTTAACACAGCTGAAAGTAGAAATATCTTTTTTAATATTCCTTTTGAATGTAACGAGTTGCCATAACCACTGCAAGTCTACCATGTGACCACAAATATATTACATCAGAGTCAAGAAAATGACAGGTGATACCTGCACAACACTTAAAATGGCCCCATTTTGGGGAAAAAAAAAAAAAGGACCAAGCGTTCTTACAAGTAGGTAAAAATAGAAGTCTAATTAAATAGTCCCATTTGAGATTTAAAATATGATCTTATATCGTATGTGTCAGCACTGCCAAAGTATTTACATAACCGCTCACAGCACCTCAGTATTCACCTTAGTGAAAGTGGGCTCAAGCGAGGGGTGTCATCAGTCCCGTTTACAGATGAGAAGGCTGAGAATGACCTACAGGAAGTCTCTGATCAAACCTGGTGCTAAACCTAGAGTCCCTGCCTAGCAGTTCAACCACAGTCCTATCCTCCTTTCTTAAACATAACAGTGTCTCCTCACTCATGATGGAGCAGAGAAACCACAGCTTCACCTCTGGGAGACCTTCCCCTTCCTGAAGAGAGACTCTTCCCTGTGCCGTCATGCCCACTGTGTTGGAGGGAGCCAGCACCTACCTGGGCAGCCCTTGCAAATTCTGGTCTGCTTTCTCTACGCTGAAGAGAAAAGGAACCTGTATCTCCACCATCTGCTTATCATACACATTAATCTGTCTCCGCAGGCCCAGGACATACCTCAGAGACATTAAGCACACCTCTCAGCTGACAAAGCCCAGAAGGTATACCATATATCATACTGGCTGCGTCCTCAGCACGTAAGATACGCACACTAATGAAGTATTGTTCCAGAAATGTTTCACGTGTTTTCTATTCCTCCACAGATGCCAGCAGTATTTTCTTTGGCTGTAAGCCACCATAATAACTACATACCTAGAGTAATGGAGATATGCAATTTAAAATTTTTAAGTGCCTCAGCTTCACAGTGACTGGATTGATAAGATAACGAATGCTTGTATTTCTAATCAAGCATGGCTTTTTACACTTTTCATGCAAAAATAATTTGGAATTTTTACTTTGCAACTGTTTCATATATTTGTGATGAAAGAAGATTTTGATTAGCGTTCATATGATCGTTACATGATCATGCAGGTCTGAGCATGTTTTTTAAATCAATGTACTCCTTCTGCAAACACATACTTTAACCACAACTCCCTCCTAACAGGAAGTAGCAAAGTGAGAGCAGAGAATAAAGACTGAATGCAGAGATTTCTTTGAGACTATCAACTGTTGTCTCAGCAGACTGATTAAGGCAAATTAAATGTATGTTAGACAACAACCATTCTAAAGTAACTGCAGGGTAACAACAGGTCATTACAGAAAAAATAAAATAACCCTCTCCAGCAAGATACAAAATCTCTATTGAATAACAGATAAAAAAATAGCTTACAATCTGTTATACTTACAGTCCTTTTTTAACAAGGAGAGTTGAGCTAATCCCAGAGAAAATTAGCAACACAACTCATTCCTCAAATACACCTTCTTATATCCTATTCTATTTCACATATTAGTTTCCCAGTAAATTCTAACAGTATACTTGGTTATGTACTGCCCTCTAAATTGATCTCTGTTCTTCTAGGTTTATTCTACTGCTCATTAAACCTACATCCGCAGTTTCTTCTAGCATGATTGTAATATTACTATGGTGATATTCATCTTGACACATACTCTTGCAAGGGTATATCAGAACATCCAATTCCAAAATATGGCTAGCATATTACCAAAACATTCCAGCTGATAAGATAACATACTTTTTTTTGTCCTGACAGTTAATATACTAGGATCACTGTGTACAGTAGATTAAGGGTGTCTACTTCTGCATCAGTGTTACTCTAATATTCTTACTTATACAAAGCTAACTCTCTTACTTTCAGATCAAGTCTAAAATGAGCACTGCCTGTATTCCTGCAAAACTGAAAAATTCATACTGTTAATACAATTTCAGGAGGGCTGGATATCTATCTGTCTCCCTAATATGGCATTGGAAACACTCCCCAGAACTGATAAGAACAGATACTGCCTATGATTAAGGTGTTAAATTAGGAGCTTGGAAATACTGGTTTTACAGGTTTCCCACATAACCTTCGCAAATCACTTCTCACTTGACCCCACCAGATATGGTACAACACCCTCAGTTAAGAATTCAGGACCTCGACAACATGTAACTCAGTTTTCTTAAATGGACAACAGCTCTTAACATTTCCAAAACATCTCATTAAAATGACGCGTGGCTGAGGTCATTAAAAGAGGATCACTAGAAAGAAGCAATGGGAGTGTAGAAAGTGAAATTACATTGATGGTACAGGACTTCCTACTCACCACTTTCTCTCTCTCATCTAGAAGGCTTCAGAAGAGAATAAAACTTCTGTGCCAGGCTCACACTTGCTGAAAGAAGCAAGTATTTCATGTTGGGGAAAGTACCCAAAGCCTCTGAGATCAAAGCCTCACTGCATCTAGGCACTATAAGCACATAATGAGAAAATTCCTGCTTTGTTTATCATTAAACAGAATAAACAGACACAAGAAGAGCAGGGAAAGGAACAGAAGTATCTTGCCCAAAGCCAAACAGTAGATTCAAAGGTAGAGTTGGAGGCAGAATTCATACCTTGCCAAAAGAATAGAGAGGCAAATATCTATTGTGGGTTGTGGGAAAAGGTGCTTGTTCTTCATATTTGTCCCTTGTGATTCCTGAAATACATCCTTTGAGAAGTATCCGAAAAGGGACAAGAGAGCCTGGGCTGGGGAACAGAAGTAGAAGGAGACTTCTAGAGTGCTGGGCTTTGCAGATAACCCTTGCAAACAAACCTGACTTGTAGCAGTGTGTGTTTTGTTAGCTTCCTTTCAAGCCCACTAATGAAAAAGTATTGTTATCTGCAGCAGGTCGGTTTATTTCACCTACAGAATTGTAATACAGTAAAACGGTGGGCCAGGTAGAAGAAAGTTGCAACAAGCCAGCAAAAAGTCTCTCTGGAAAAGAGCAGCTGTGGGATGACACAGGGCCTTTTGCTCCTGTCTCCAGGCCTTCGACCTCTGGAACGTATTGAATATACAAAAAGTACAAAATTAGCTGAGCTCCCCTGGAAGAACTATATTCTTCTTTTGAGGACACAATTTTTCTTTTTGTCTCAGGATCCTCATGTGCACTGTAAAAGTAGCATCAAGTGTGGGACAGTTCATCTGTGCATGATGGCATCTTCCCTTCTAAAACCAAACATCTCTTGGACACTGCCCACCCCAGTCACAGCAATCCCTTCTGGTAACAGTCCATGAGAAACTGTTCCTCCCACGCAGCGCTCTTTCGCAAAACCAGCACCAACAGAGCCCTGCACTGTTGTGAAACTGCGAGCTTCAGACTGAATGAACACAAATCAAACCATTATCAGAAATAATGAGTGAAAATTAGCCAGACAACCAGCCACCACAGTAAGAGACACAGATGAACTGTTGGCACATTCCATAAGACAAAATGAATAAATAAGCAAATAACAAGACCATTCAACCGACTACAATCCTCTGCAACACTACCTGCTTAGTGTTTGCAATAGCAGAGTTACTAATAAAAAAATAGTATCTTAGAACAGATCACAGACTTCAAGCGGCTTTTAAGAAACATAAGGAGAATAAAATTCTTTAAGGCACCTGGCTTTATTAGGAAACAGATCTAATGTTCCTCTTGAATCAATCTATCAGAAATAAACACAAATCTAATAACATTTCAGAAGTTGCTCATTAGATCGTTAGCAGAAAAAGAAATTCTTAAAACAAAAAGGAAGAATTTATTATGTATAGTACATACAAATTGCATTATTGTCATTAACAGTTTTCCTCTGCCCCTACCGGGGCAGTAAAAACATGTGGTCAGATCCTGCCTAGGAATCCTTACACAGAGTTTCTCTGACTTATGATCCCTTGGTCCCCTATGGTCTGGGATATTGTTTGGCTTTGCAAGGTCACATTATAAAGGCTACCGGCGACAATGATGTGGTTATCACCAAGTCTGAATAGGAAGTGGAACCTAGCCCTGCCTCATTGTGCGGTAGTATATAAAAGGCTTCAAATCTTTTTGTCACTTCCTAGGAAACATGCTCCCATGAACTTTATGACAGCTAGATCCACATCCTACCTTATTCCACGATGGTGAGGGAAAACACACACCTTCCAGCTCGGACCATAGAAGCTGTTTTTAATTCTGCATGGCTGTAATTCTTCAGTAGCAGATTAACAAAATAATTCTGATGTTGAAATTACTTCCTGTTTCTGTTCTAGAATCTGTTCAGATCAGAACTGATGTACTTAATTTCTAATAATACTGGGAATTGCTATAACTACAGGAATTGCTATAATTACTTAGGGATTTGCTATCCCTAAGTAAATAAAAAAATTAAAACCAACACACAAGGGGAGGCGGGCAGGAGAGAGAGAGAGATTTAAGTCAAGGTCACTTACATTCTCTGACAGGATAAAAGACTCCTTGAAGTGTGTATAAACACATTCAAAAGTAATTAAAAATTAAATTCACACTTACTTTAATATCTTTTCTTGCTACAGGGGTAGTTCAAAATAATCTTTGAAATAAATGAGTATCACATTCTTTCTTCCAAGAAGCTCTTTTAAACAGTATATGCTACACTACCTTACAGGATTTTCCTGCAAGTGTTGTTGTAGCCGTAGAAACACATTATTTAGAAGGGAGAGAGAGAGAAAGATTTAAAATTTAACACAGAGATTGACCTACCTTGTTTAGCTCTTTGGAGTGAAACACACTGTAGATCAGGGATGTGAGCTCTGTAGTAGGAGGAAGACGGTGAAGTGATCTGCAGAGTTCAGAGTGACTTCAGTGTGATTCCAGCTGCTTCACTTGGCTACTGCCTTCCTTCTAATAAAGCTGCAGAATGATATAACGCCTTGTTTGTTTTCAGCTGAGGAAGTTGTTTCCAACTTCCCTTGGTTTTCTAGACCCAGTTTTGAAATATTGCCTTTCTGTATAATCCCAGTATTTCACCAAAAATAAATGTTAGACATGTGATGAATCATTTTGGTCAGTGTCCAAGCAAGCAACAGATGTGGTGGCCGATGAATGGAAAGAGACCTTACATTTGTAGGCTGCTTTTTGTTATGCAGAGAAGAGGTTGAACAGTATTTCTTTGTAAGCAGTCTGGTTTATAGAAAATAATGTTGAATGAGCTGAAAGATGCTTAAAAAGTCACACTGAAAGCATCACTTTGTAACTGTATGGCCAGATACATTCATTTTGTATTTATGATTAATAGATTCATCTCCTTTTGTGTGTAAGAGAGAAGTGAGCTCCTCAAAACATCACTAATTAGTGCCTCTGTCTGCCAGTCAGTGCAACACTGGTCAGAAATTTGAACTGGGTTTTAGGAGACTTGGCTTGATTCCCAGTTCTGTAAAGAGCCTGCTGAGTTTTGTGGCCAGGCTTCATGATCTCCACGTTGCTTAGTTTCCCAGTCAGTAAAACACCATAGCTTCACCTGACTCTGATGGTACCGCGCTCATAACACCATTTTAAATCAGCTGAGCACCTGTCAGTCTACCCTTACAAAAAATCCAGTCTTCTAGTGGAAGCAATAACCTAACAGTGGTACTTCTCTGCCATTAATGCAAAACATGTAAAATATTCAACACTGATTGAATCAAGTCAATTCCAAATTTTCCAGATATCAACTTTATTGATTCTAGTGAAAATTAGAAAGGAAATAAACAAACAAACAAAACACAGAAGAAGGAAGTGCTTAGTGAGAAGCAGCAAACCTGAAATTTCAGCATCTGGTTAGCAAGACTATCAGTTTTAGGCACCTCTCTTACAGTCCACAGATCACAGATTCTCTTAACAGGAACGAAAAAATCCTTCTAGGAGAACTACCCTCCTTCGTCTTTCCTCCATAACAGCTCTTCCTGTTCTGCCAATATAACTTAAAATGCTGATAGCTTGTACGTGACAGGGAAAAGCTATGAATGAAAGGAGGATGGAGATTATGCTGCAGTGGGACACAGAGTCCCTGGACCATGAGAAAGAGATGTGGGGCAGGATTCCTGTGAATATATGATGTAGGAAACGAACAGAGGAGTTGCCTGAGGAAAGAGTATGGAAAGACTCAAGGACCTCATGATTTGGTACCTCACTTGTTTTTTTTTCTAGCATTTTAAAGATTTCCTGTTTTCTCTAGGTAACTGATTGGTGAACCTTCACTGATAAAAGCTCTTTTACGAGTAGTTCTCCAGTAAATATTGGGATAGCGTAAATACAGGCACAGTTTAATAGCAGATCTGCTGAGGTTTTTTTGCTTGTAATGGCACATGAGTCTGTGTGTCTCTAAGTACTTTGCCAGATCCAGTTATTGTAAGGCAGTTAATTCAAGGGCTCACTCAGTACTATTTCAGTAGGACAAAAGAGGAAATTACTGGGTAGGTAACCCTCACACATTATCTACAGTAAAAGAAAAAAAGCCTCAGCAAGCAAAGTAGAGTCACGCATTTGCCAAATGCTCTTCACCTTGGTGAAGGGAGCATTCTGGGGAGTGCTGCAATGGATTCTACCAACTTTCTACCAGTTTTGGGGTAGTGAAGAATTGTCCTTAAGGGGCTGCTTCCTTCACCATAAACTAACACAGGCTTGGTACTACTCTAACATGACTGGGGATGATAGTTCAGCTCCTTCAGCCTTCAGAACCAAGGGAGGATTAAACCTTACACAGCAGTTTTCCTCACTCTTCCTACCACTGTACCAAATATGAAATCCCAAATGCTAAGGACCCAGAAGACATTTTGTGAAGACAAGTTTTCATAGAAAATGAATTTTTTTTTGAAAGAACAGCACATTACTGCACTTGAAAGAATTCTTATACCAATCTGTCCTACATACATTTGCTCCTTTTCAACTGAAAGGGACTTTTGCCCTGATGAGCAATTACCCAATTTGCACTGTATAATCAGCATATCTGGGAGAAAAAAACAGAACAGAATTTTACAGACAAAATTGCATGGAATCTGAAAGGATTTTGTTCTCCTTGTTTTCTGTTTAGAACCAAATACAGCATTTTATTCTTCTATAGTTTTGAGTAACCACAGTGGGAATCTTAAGTCCCTGCAGACTACAAGCTTGGGCCCTAAACCTTTCCTAGTTTTAGTTCCTTCTATGCTCAGACACAGTAAAACCGGAATGGTGAGTCCCAAATTACATGGCTTTTTAATATGCACTTTCATGCAACCCATTAACCATTCACATCATTTTATTAATGTGATCTTTTCAGATAATTTTGTGAAAGTTATATGCTTGGAAGAAAATTAATGAAAAAAAAAATGTACCTTGTTCGCTTTCACGTCTTCTCCTTTTTCTACTTGGGAGTTGTATTTTATTTTGCCATGTCATTTGTGCTTTTTCAACAGGGCAAGTTAATGAAGTCTTGGAGTTTTTACTCTACGTTAAGTATGGCAATATGCCAGAGCTATACTGAAGAGGGACACGCATTCATGAACATAAAGTGCATGTGGGACTTGCAGAGCAGAAAAATACTACTTTATACCTGATGGAAAGAGAACAAAGGACAAACAAAAGAACAAAGCATTTTCATACAAATAATAGAAATTGGGTTGTCCAGCAGTGAATAAACAACGTCTATTGAAAGGAAAATTAGTTTTAAAAGCACTTATGATTCTTTGTGGGTTTTTTAACCCTATAAACAAAACAAAGGCAGAGGATGTATAGAAAAAAAGATACAGGGGAAAAACCTTCAGAAATACTTTACCAGTATTAACCAAAGCACAAATTACAAAGCAATAAATAAAAACAAAGTAGCTTTGATTTACCTGGATTACCGACAATTGCCTGATAGTTCTGATAACTATTTCCCACTGCTGGGACCATCGAATCTTACCAAGCTGCCTATTAGTATGTGCAGATGACCTCAGCACTAAACTAACACCTCAGACTAAATTCAGTGTGCACTAATTCAATTAAGTTGTACCAACCATGAATTTGCAAATTAGGTCAAACAAAAGATATTTAGTTTTTCTCAGGGTTAATTTAAGCTGAACAACACAAGAAAGAAATTACTTACATTTTGAGGATTCAGCTGTTTACAGTTATGTTCTTTTTTAAAAAAACTTCTTCACTGTTCCTTTGTCCTCACTGTTTGAATTAACACCTCATCGATTAAAATCCACTCTGGAAAGACAGAGTTTAACTACCTGACGATCAGGAAAAGGGTAATTTCCTCCCTTCCTGTGAAACTAATGACTATTCATGCCTATCCTTTTCGTAAAGCTGTAATGTTTATTTGTGGCTTAGCTGCCCACCATATACCATAGTCAGCAACTATGACAAAATTCTCCAGCAACACATTTAAACCAAACCACCTGATGAAGGGAGGTTTGGCTCATTAGGCAGGTATACAACTTTCTACACTGGTACTAGAAATCTGAAGATTTTCACATATAATGTGTTGAAGAAATTCTGTAATTCTGCAAAAAGCAAAATCCTTCATCTAACTATTACCTTAGTCAGGACAAAACACACAAGCATATAAATTAATTGCTATATGTGTATGTATATATATGTATATACATATAAGTTCAAGCAGGATCTTTAAAAGCAGCACTTCATGTAACTCCTGCAAATGAAGTCAGCAGGGTGTTACATTCTATGAAATCATAAATCTGAAGAATAATTTACAAGGAAGGAAAGAAAAAGATCTATTTTTTTATTAGGAAGAATGATATCTGCAATAAATACTATTAGAAAGAGTTTGTCCCATAGATTTTGCTTTTATACTTGCATCTTTTCTCATTTTCCACAAATAAGTAGGAATGATTTTCTACAAAACTTTCAGACCACAGCTATTGAAATTTTGTATTCACATGACAATAAAATAAGAGATTATACCTGCCACTCAGATAACACTTGAAATCCATGGAATTTTCAGAGGGTGTCTCAACAACGAACCTTCTGATACATCATTGAGTGCTGAAGATTATACTCATTGAATAGCTAAACAGCCAACTTGACAACAGTATTTTTCCATTTTAGCCGAGATGCTGTCTCCTCCCATAGAAAGGAATGCCAGTGTTTGGAAAAATAATTTCAGAGAGAATTACTGAGATTACAGAGATAAAAATAAGGCTCTGCAATCTATAGTTGTTTCACTACATATTTCACAATCTTTAGTACTGCTATAGGGATTAACCAACTTGCACTTTTTCACCTCATGTAAATTACCAGGAACTAGAGAGCCACTTAGAGAGGTCTTAGGAGGAAGCCAGTATTTACTATCATCCATCTAACTTACAACACTGAGTCAGACATCTCAAAATCTGCCCAAAGCCTAACCAGCCTAGGTTCAAAGAAACCCAAAGCACTGAGACGGACCTGAGCCACACCTCTTCAGGATTTTAGCTGCCTCTATCCACTCAGGATCCTCCATCCAAGTCACCAGCATAGCTGCCTACACCTATTCTTTCAAAGAACTGAAATCTTATTTCCATTTAAAGGATAAACTCTGGAGATTCAGTCATACATCTTTTATGTAATAGGCGTTTTGATTAAAACCCCAAATCCACAGTTCAAATAGGATTATATTACAGTGTTACATACAATGGACGTGACTCAGTGACCCACGAGGTATTTAAATTTCACGTTCTGCATTCATCTCTTAACAATTCACAGCTAAGCTGTTGAAGCCTGTCATGATGAATAACAAGGCACGAAACAAGCAGATCCGCAGGGAGGAGACGATCACAAGTTCCAGTCCCTCACCATTCTGCAGCTAGCCTACTGCCCTCTGCTCCTGTGCTCGCTGTGACAGAGCTGGTTTTAAACACTAACCAACAGCAAACAGGGAAATTGAAAAGGAGTTCTAATCCCCTGCAAAAGACACAGAGCAAAGCCAAGGGTCGATACAAAATTCGGGACATCTGGCTGAAAATACATGCTAATAGGCAGGGTGCCTATACAGGGGGTGATCAAGCAAGGCTATTGCTTTGCAGCATTACTACTCAAAATCTTAACTAAGAGAAACACCTATGCACATGCAGAATCGTGGAGCCTGCTGGTTACTCTTTATAATATTGACCAGCCATTGACATTCCTTAGCATTCCTGGAGATGCAAAGGTTTTAAATTAGACAGTAGTTCCTTGCAATGGAGAATGGTTCGTGAACGTAAGTGCAACACTGGTGCAAATTAAATAAAAATCAATCAACTATGGATATTCTGAGAAGCTGCGGTCAGTGGTTTCAGCACATATTCATTTGTATTTTTAAAGTTGCTTTTTATAGCCAGCTACATTTGTCAGATTGTTTCTCTGCTGGATGTAAACACATTTTGTGAAAGGTGCCTGGTCACCTTGACTCCATGGGGATTTAAGTTATTTATCCATAGAAATGAATGTGAGACAGGGAGAACCAATGCAAGTTTCTGCCTACTGCTCTGCATTTGCCCTGTCCTCTGATCACTCTCAGGGCAAGAGAATACAGTTTTGCTTCTAAACACTATCCAGACTTCAGCCTCTCTAAGGAATTGGGAGATGATAAACCCCAATAAACCTGCTGCTTGTGATATAGGCAAAGCAAATTATGAGAAGCTCTGAAAAACGCTCTGCCTCTGTTAAAGGCTCAGTCTATAAAGTCAGTATTAACTCTTCCACTTCCTTCAATGAAAGCAAAACTAGCACAATCGCTACTAAATTGACAGCAGGCTCAGGGAAGGAAGCATAGGAAATCAGTATAAGAGGCAACTAAAGCCCTCAATATTTATTTGTGCATTCTAGTTCTACTTCTTAAGCTGTGTCAAGACACACAAAGGTTTATTTTAAATCCTTCTTACTTTGCAATTTTTTTGTTTTTTGAAGACTATGTGCCCGAAGTTCAGCACTTAGCATAAACTTGAATATGGAATTTACATGAATGTAAAGACTAGAATTGCAGGATTTTCTGTAAAGGCTATTTAAGTCAAGTAGGCTCACTTCTTTTCAAGATAAGAGAAGGGAGCTTGAGGAGAAGGGAACAGCCAGTTTGCCATTTCAAGATGAGAAACTAGGTAAAGGAGAATTACACTTAATTGTGTGTACCTGGGGTGCAAACCAGAAACTGAACTCCCAACATAGACCACCCAACAATTAGAAGAGACTTCTGGTTTTACTGATGGACCAGAAAAGAAACTAAACTCTGATCCAAGGAACTACTGCAGTTCCCTTAACAGTATGTGAAATGCTGAAGAAACACAAATCAAAGACTTTTTGTTCAGAAGTTCTTTTTCTCTCTTTCTCTTTTTTCAAACCTTTCCATGAAAAAGTCTCTATATTTTCAAACTGTGTGAGAGAGAGAGAGGTTTCTTTCAAAGGCTGATTTTTTGCTTATCAGCATTCCTAGCTTAAAATTAATTTTTGTCCTTGGAAAAGAACAAAACTTCTCTTGTTTAACTTTCTGCTTTTTGCCTGAATAGGATAAAGAAATCTTTCTTTAAATTATTCCCAGGGTAAAGCAAGGTAGAGAGTGTGCTTGCTCTCAGATGTAAGAAAATATCTTATGTGGTTTACCATGGGTACATTAAAAAAATTTAACATGATTTAGAACAGCCAGTGCAGAGGAAAATAACGCTTACTTAACTACCTTGGGAATACATTTTGACCCCACCTTAAACTGACTGCAGAACATTCAGTGACTCAACATAATAGCGTATATATATTTGGAACTCCCGGGTTCCTACAAATTACATTACAGACAAGGAAGCTGCAGAGGTATTTTACATTCAGGATCATCTTAGATTCATCTGCATCTATTTAAAACCACAACAGTTCCATTGAAATTGATGGATATAAACATTTAATTCAGAATATTCCGAGGGGTCAAGGCAAGTTCTCAACTTCTAGGAGCTTGAAAATTCTTGAAAACCAGAATTAGTAACCCTCCAAGAAGCTTTGAGAAAATTACCTTTTTGTATCAGAAATACATTATTCCCTGCTTGAGTAATGGGAATTAACATTTACTTTTGCAAAACTCCCTTGGCGTTCCTACTATGATAGAATGTGAGGTAGGCTAGAAGGGAGTAACAGTCATCTACTATACTTATTTTAAATATTCCAAGACATTCACATTAGCATCTGATTAAAAAAATCACATTCATTTTGTACCTTACCTATAATGATAAAAAGAAGGATGATTTAAGACATGCTAATAAAAACATTTTGCCATGTAGATGAGTATAACTGTGTTCTGAGTATAAGTGTGTATCAGTCATGTTATCTGACTGTGGTCAATACAAGAACCTATTGGTCCTTCTGTTCCTTTGATAGTTGAAAGCTCTCAGGTTGTAGAGCTCCCTTCAGCATGGGGAAATAGAGTCACTTTACAACTTTCTACTGCGATTTCCAGCATGTAGATGTCAGAAATTATCGTGTATTTCCAACTAATTTGGTAATGAACAATTATACTTGAAAATGTCACCAATTCAGTCGATCTATCAATCTGACAATTTTAAAATTGGTGTTATTTTTTTAAAATAAATGAGACAATAGCAAATAGAATTGAGACATTCTAAGGGACTGTTATTTTTGAAGCTAAAAAAATTCCATGCACAACATGAAGGTCAAAGAATATCCTGCAATTCATGAGCAGTCACCTACAGGCAACCCCAACCTACTTCCTGACCTAGTCCTTCTCTTTGTGTCACTTCCCTAAAAAAACAGGTAGAGTTATTTCAGACGTGAACTGACTGAACAATCATTAACAGAAAACAGAAACAACCGTGAATGCAACAGTAAACTATTCAGCATTTTATGATGAAAGATGTGTTCTCTGAAAGCAGAATGCTCTTTCAGGTTACAAACGGGAAAAGGCTCCAGAGACAAGCTTCCCCTTTGCTGTAACTCATGTGAATTTTACCGGGCTACACGGAAGGGCTGTCTGGACACCAAGACCACGTTTTCTCCACATTGTCTTAGGTGCAGCACAGTTAGTCTTGGTCTGGTAAAGAGAAATTTCATGCAGTGTTAGAGCCATGGCATACAAACCTCTCAACTGCTTATTTAATTTCTTTGCATTTTCTTTTAGAACAGAAAGTTAATTTAAGCTAATGGACAGATTCAAAACAACTGCAGCAGTGTTAGGGTATGGATTTGAAATGTAATGTAAGAACATTAGTTCATCATGCAGAAACTTTCTGAAAACACTGCATTTGGATAAATTTTGTTAAACTGACACACTTAGAGTTGTCTCATCAGCTGTTCCTTCTGGCCGACCTGTCGGTAAACAAACAGCAACAGCAGCTCTAACAGCAATGATACGCTCTGGGATCAGCATGAATATCTCTGAATTTTGCTCAGCTCTATTATAATAAAAATGTCTGTATTCTCCAAAGTACATGAATACAGAAATATATTCTTGAGAGCAATTTCAGCGCAAAAAGAGAGACCTGTAAAAACCATAAAATGCTGAAAACTAAGCCTGTGAAAAAAGGAGCATGGCCTTCAAGTAATAGTCACAAAGAAGACTTAGGGAGGTTTTGCTTCTAATAAGATATGCAAAAAAGATTCAAACTGCAAAGTACTTCAAGTAACCTTTTAAAATTGAAAAACCAGAGTACATGACAATAAAATAGGTTTGTTTTTTTTTTTAAGAAAATTATTGGTCCATACATTTAAAAATAGCTTCCTATAACCCTCACAGTTTTAAAAGGTATTTTAAACTTCTTCCATGGTCCCTATCCAATCATGATTTAATTATAACACTACTGCTAAGCTTTTTAGTTGGTTTAAGGATTATGCAATTTAAATTATAATTTAAGCTGCCATTTTTTAATCTTAATAAGGTAGTTCTGGCCAGAGAATGAAAAATAGAAAGAACAACCTTTAAATTAAACTATCCCTTAAGTTTGGATGTTAAGCTAATATCCCATATACTGGGAATGCTTTTATTGTTAACTCAGGCAAGGCCCTTATTTTAAAATTTACAAAACCTTGAGTACAACACAAGAAAAAGACAGCTCAGTTTTAGATAATGAGAAAATGAGCAGAATGCCCCTAATAATTAAAAAAAGAAAATGTATAAAAATTTGGTTTTCTTTCTGACTTGCATTTATTTCCAGTGCCATACCAAAGTAAATAAAAGACAATTATTATTTTTTTAAAATACCATTTTATATTGTTCATGTTTATAATAGAGAAAATAAATGCATAATAGCAATCCGTCAGCCCCAGTAAATGGTCTAAGTAAAGCAGACCAAAGAAAACAAGCAGCTCTATTTTGAGAAGAGATTACACTTGCATTCTACACAGGTGAGGAACTCTTTTCTCTTACTTTGAAAACCCTTATTATTAAAAAAAAACCTGATTTTTTTATCCGTTGATAAAAAATGAGCTGATATTAAAGGAAAAATTTGAAATACCATAGAAGAACAGATCATTGCTGCATTTAGTCTGGTATCTGATGTTGGACAGTGACCAGTATCAGACTGTTCAGAGAAAAACAACATTCTTTTAAGGGTGTTATACTTCTTAGTAATTAAAGGCTTTAATGTAATGCCAGGCATTATGAAACATCCATTCTGCTATAAAGTTGAAAAGATTCTCCTTTTCCAAGCTTACTCAAAATTTGAAGTGCTCTAAAATCTACAGATGTACTTGGACTGTATTGAAAGTTGCAGTGCTTGTTAGAATCCAGGCTGTATCTAGCAGTCTGTCTTTGTGGACATTTGGCAAAATTACTCTCTGCATGGCTCAAACCCCAGCCCTCAACTGCTGTCAGTCAGTCAGTCAACACTTAGCTCAGATCCTCTGAAGAATTTTACCAAAACAACAGTTTAAGGATAAATTAGGCTTTTAAAATTAGAACGTACAAAGCACATGTAACAAACTAAAAGTCTAGGGAAGAGTTTCCTGCCAGCTAGTTTTACCAGCCTTGATTTTCTCTCATTACAATCTGAACCCAACTGTTGGAAGAAATTTTAGATTCTTTTTAGGAAAATAGCTATTGTTCACCTTCGTCAATTTTTCTTAATGTTTTTCGTAGGTGTAACCTTGACATATATTTTGCTAATGGCAGTGGAGAAACACAGCAAATCAAAGCAAAAGTAGAAAGCAAAGCAGTGAAAGCTGTATAGGACAGTTCATGGAAATTGAATAGATGAGTATAGATATCAGCAATGAAAAAAAGAAGTCGGATACTTAGTCCAGGAGAAAGATAGTTTTTTAAAAGGGGAAAGGAGGTTTGTCAGCTCTGCTCAGTGTTCATGCACATACATGCAAGGGTAGGTTCCTAGAGGGGAAGAGAAGACTGAGGGAAAGGGGTATGTCTAAATACCTTACCTGAGCTTGAATCAAGGTGCAACCTCAAGTTCATAAATACAGAAAGAGTCGAAAGTCAATAAATGCTTAGCAACACAAGCCTAAATTCTGCTGTCTTTGAATGATAATCCAAAAGATAGAATATTACATTCTATCCTTCCAAAAATATTCAGGAACATTCCAAGGACAAGCTATATGGCATTATAAGACAGACTCTGTAGCCTTCTCGTTGCTAAGGATGACTTCTGTTTTACATGAACCATTCTGGAAAAGAAATGTCAGTACCTCAGCTATGTAATCAAGCTTACTTTGTTTCAACAAGTTATGAAGGGTTAGCCGAGCTGCAGTAACTCACTAAGCCTGCTATACACCATCAAAAAGGTAAACTATTTTAGCCTAAAATAACAAAGCGTGTTGCCACAGATGGGCTCCACACATTTAAACAATGCAGCTCTGCTGACATGCAGTAATTTGGGCATGTGCCTCAACTTTTATGCATGTAAATTTTCTCTGCAGAAATACTGCATCTGCAAAATTTTATGACTGGTTCTTACAAGTCTTTACTTCTACCTGTAAGCTTCCATCTAAAACTAGGTTTTCACTTGTCTGTCACTGAATGAAAAAATCCTTTCCACGTTACCAAAGTGATTGATTCTCCCACACACACTTGTATTGAAATCTTGTATCTGCCAAGATGCCTCAACTAAGCCATTGTTTTATTCAGTTATCTCCAACAAAATAAATATAGCTAAAATGAGTGTAGAATGATTAGGGTAACCTATCAGCCTTAAAAGGCAGAAACATTATGCTATAGTTAACTAAAAAGTTGTATTCTCCCCCCCCCCTTTTTTCTCCAATCAGCTCCAGTTTTGCCAAGTTCTGTTTTATACAAGACAACAAAATATCACCAGGCAAGTTTAGTTCTGTATTAAGTAGCTATTTTTCAGCATAGAAACATATTCACATCTATGCACAAAGCAAAAGAATCCCACAGCAGTTAAGGCAGTCCCCTCTTAAAGAAAAGCCCTCTCCTGCTGTTCCTCCGTTTGAGATTTGAGTTCAGTTACTTGTTCAGCGTGGGTGGACCTTTCTAAGCTACGGTTTCATAACCACAAAACAGACTCTTTTTACAGCAGCTCCTGTTTAAATTTTCCTTATTATGCTGCAATTCAAGAATTTTCACCCCCCCCTGCACAATCCAAGCCTGTATCTGCACCTGTCTTCACACATAAGGGTGTTGATTATCTTTGCGTCTGCCCAGATTGCTTAAAAAAATCCTGCTGCTTCGGCATGAGAGAAACATGCCGTAGCTGGTTTCCCACGGGAGATCAGATAAACGTTAAAGACCTACAATTGAAAACAAGAGTACCTGAACTACGGTCGTATTATTAAACTCGTTTCTGAGAACAAAAAAACCCAAACAGGTCTCGCATGAACTCAAAACGTCAAACTAAGACCTTTCATTTTCTGATAAAATCTACCAAAACAAGGTTCAAAGTAAGCTCTTTTTAATGGCAGAAACTGAAAAAAAGTATAAGCCAGGTAAGTCTGCTCTCAAGCATATGAAACAGTGTGTTTTTAAGGAGGAAATAAGGTGTTTGGAAGGAGGAAATAACTACCACAGTTGTTGAAATAAAGCTTATCAAAGACGCTACCTCCCAAACCAGAAAAATCCCGACTGGAGCTGACAAAAAGACGCAGCCCCCCGGGCTGTTGGAGCAGGTTTCCAGCGCCTCAGCTGGGGAAACCACGGCTTGCCGGCTCCCCTCAAGCTGCCCTAGCCCAGCTACAGGGGAAGAAAACCGCCCGGGTCGCAGGCTGCGCTTCGCGCGGCTCCCCGCTGGACTCCGGCAGCC
>NW_010564925.1:0-4018 GCF_000687285.1 Phaethon lepturus
GCCTTCCCTGGGACCCAGGCTGCTCCTGGCCCGCGCAGTTACGACGTGCAGCCTCTGAAGGACGTTAAACTCAAGTGGCTGTGAGTTTCAAAGCCCCTTTTGCTTCCCTGGTTTTTAGAGCTTTGCTAGACCTTGCGAAAGGAATGAAGGAAAGAAAAAATACTTTGACACAACAAGAAAAGAGATTTTCTTAAAAGTCAAGTTTGGCAGAGATGAATTAAAAAAACAGATAAAAGACTGAAAAAAAAAAAGAAAGCGTTTGCATTAGGTACAAGTGGAAGATATACTCTCTTTTCCACGTAAGTTTTGAGACAAGCCCCGGACAGCTCTCCACACGGTTCTCCTGTGGAACGCAAAGTCATAGCTGAAGCTGTCCTGGGGGGGCCGTGGAGGCCGGCCAGCCGGGATCAAACCTGAGCAGAAAAGCCCCAGAATTGGGATTTCCGTCAGGAGACGCACAGCTGGAACCTTCGCGGGGTCCCCGAAGAGGTGACGGGTGCGCGGAGCCCCGCGGAGGGCTCCCTGGCTTTGCCCTGCTCTGCACGGCAGCTCCACGGGGCAGAAAGAAACCCCGGCGCGGCGGCGCGCGCTCATAAAGCGCCGCGCTACCTGCAGGAACGCGGAGCGCGGGCTGCGGCAAAGGAATGACGTTCTGCAGCATTAAGCCCCCGGGTCGCCCCGTAGCTTTGTCCTTACGGAGGCAAAGCTTTTTATCACAAATACAAAATACCACTTCAGCTTGGTACAAGTTTCACGTTTCAGGCAAACACTTTTGTCCTACACCCTCACTCGCCGCTCACTTCAGCCCAACCAGACAGTTCTGAATTTTATTTCTCTTCAATAAAATTGGTTTTTTCCTTCCTGTAAAATTAACATAGACTGGAGGGTCAGGCAGAACGGCTCGGGTGAGCAATATACCTTGGCAGCAAAGGGAAGATGAAAGGAGCGCTGTGAAACAGAAGAACAAAATACAGCAAATTTTTTCAATAGATCTAGTCACTCACATTCACGTGCATAAGGAAAAATTACATTTGAGGAGACACCCGCAAGCTGCTGGCTCCTGTCCCAGCACACTATGCAGCACACAGAGTGCTGCTTCACTTTTTTTAGTCCCTTTTTATTACTTTATGGTTGCTGGGTTAGGGACAAAAATCACAGTATTTCCCTAAAATCTAACCCTTTAAAACGCACTACCTAGAGAAAATCCTCCGTATTATTATTCATATTTTCATATGCTGAGTATCTGAAGGCATGGAATAGGAGGTTTTAATATTTATGGAGGTTCATTTGATTTTCAGAAAATGTTTAACTCCTGCCACAAAACAAAAGCAAGGCTTTGCGTGCTGCATTTGAATCCCCTTGTGTTAGCTGTAATATTACAGGGAGCTCTCACATCTTGATTGCTCCCCTTTTCAAACCAGCAGCATTTTCCGTTTGCGGCACACCGCTGCGAGCGTCTGGGCCGGGATGCCTGACGCAGCGCTGCTCTCTAAAATGTCACCGCAAAATGTTGTTGAGGTGAAAGTGCAATCTGCGGTAAACGCCCGTTCAAGTGCATCCCCCCGAGCCGCGCTTTCAGAAGCTACAGGGAAGGTGCCCCGTGCACTGGCCTCACACTGTTGTTTCTCAGTGCTTGTGAGCCTGGTATTTGCTGCAGTCAATACTCACCAGACAGCTCCACGACACAGAACGCAATCCAGAAAAGCTGCCTCCACTTCATTATCTTTAAACTTCCCGTCCTCCTCGCAGCTCCCACTAAAACTGGATCTGGCTGTGACAACTCTTGGGTTTTCAGTCCCGCAGACGCTCTGAGCTCATCTAGCTTGGTTTTAGTTCAAGCCTTTGAGATCACTCGCTTGTGGGGTGGGTTTCTCTTCAGGGGTTGTGCTTATGGTTCAAGACTGCGAGGTGGAGTTTCTCCGATTTGATTTCACAGTTTTATATAGGTCATGGCAACCTCACTATCACTTAGGTAATTTTCTCCTCCCCACTTTCCTGCCAGTGCTTCAAAACAAACAAAAGAGCAACCCTCTCCCCAGCAAAGGATCCCAAAGCCTCGCTGGGCTTAACTCTTTCCTGAGAGCTGCTTGCTTCCTCGCTGAAGTGGAGGCTCCGGCTGGAAGGAAGGATTACAGTCGAGCCTGCTGCTAAACGTCCCTCACAGCAAAGAAAACACAACCTGAGGGGAGCAGAGAGCCGGAGAAGCCCCGGGTCCAGCTGCCAGCAAGCCCCGTGCACGGTCCCAGGGCTGTGCTGTGGCCAGTGCCGTGGAAAGGAGGCAACTCTGAAAACTGACTTCAGGAGTCGGAAATTTTCTCAGCAAATTAAGCAAGGAACTCAAGGATGCAAAATCATCACTGACCTGAAGAGAAGCAACTCCATTAGCTTCACTAAATTGACTTCGGTCAGACAGCGAGCACGAATGAAATGGTTTAGAGAAGGTCTGGGGGAGAGAAAAACCCATAGGCAAAAACTTCTCCATAAAACCTGGAGCAGAAGAGGGGCTCGAGACTAATAAATAACTTCCTGGAGCTCATTTCCATTAACAACACATTACAGAAACATTAAAAACAGCATAGAAATACTGACTTCAGTTTTATTACCAGGCTGAACTTTACCAAGTGGAAATAGTTGGCCCTGGCTCTCCGGTTTTCCAGTGGCCACACCGCAGGCGCGCGTGGGACCAGCTCTGGAGCCGGCAGGACGAGGGATGCTCCGCAGTGGGCAGCAAACGGGGCTGAGTCAGTTCATCCTAACGCGGCCTTAAAGCAACATGAGTATCGCTGAGACTGTTGATTAAAAAAAAATAAAAATTAAAAATACTTTGATGTTTCCATTTCTTGATTTTTATGTCTGGGGACACCAAAGACAACAGAAGCAGTCTTAGAAATCATATTGGCCTTCGGGGAATAAAAAAAACCTGTCATGATGATTTGGGAAACTAAACTCTAGTTAAGTCCAAATTCTTCCTTTTCTTTTACAGCTATCCGATGAGGTCACTGAAGGAGTTTTTGCTAACAGGAAATCAAAAATGAGATGGCCAGGAAAATAGCTACAGAAGGAAGGACAATGAAGCACTTGCCCAATGTAGTATCTTGTTGTGGGTGCCCCCATTACACTTTTACAGTCATATGGCTACGGTCAGCAAAAGGATTAAAAGACAGAAAAAAAGATAGGGTAGAACTGCGTAAAAAGAAATCCCCAAATATAGCATTTCCGGGACACCCATTTATTGCCATGACAAAATTCCAGTAGCTTTTGTTTTTAGCTTAGGACAGGGGTTGGATTAGATGATGCTTAAAGGTCCCTTCCAACCCAAACCTTCCTGTGATTCTATGATAGGAAAATGTCTCTTGGAAGGAAACCTCTGTAGCTAAGAAATGTGCTCCAGCATCTATGCAAAGATTTCTATTATGTTCAGTCATCTATTACTGAGGGACACAGCTACACAGCTCTGTTAAGGACCAGAATATCCTGGTAAAATATGGCTTACAACACGGTATAAAACCTGAGTGTGGACACAGCCCGGCTGTCTCCAATAGCTCCCACCAAGCGTTTTCTCTTTTTTCCCCTCTCGAACACACACACATCGGGAAGCGCACGGCTCGGTACGTGACACAGGTTTGCACGCATGTCAGTTTAGAAAACATATTCAAAAGGTGAAATTAGAAAAGCAGAGTGAGACAAAGGCCCCTTTTAAATAACAGTGGGGTTTTTTTTCTATTAAAGAGAAAATTTGGGTTGAACAACACAACTAAAAATAACAAGTTGCGATTCCGAAGCGCGAGCCAGCAGAAGACAGAACACGTTCTGGTGAAGCCCACCAGCCCATCGCACCGGTCAGCAGCAAGAAGAGCTGCTGGGCTCCCGCTGGCAGGACAGGGCTCGGGACCACCCTGGCACGGTGACGGCGAAAGTCTTAGAAACGCTCAGCAATGATATTTCGGTACTAAAAATAAGTGAACTGTAGGAAAAAGAAGAAAACAAACCAGCTCGTGCCGAGCCCCTTCTTTGCGCG
>NW_010564926.1:0-3368 GCF_000687285.1 Phaethon lepturus
GGCAGCGGGGCGCCTCGGGGGGCTCAGGGGTGAAGCCTGGGCATCGTCTGGCTGCGGGACACTGTGCAGCGCAGGGGGTTTTGCTGGGAGCGGAGTTGGGGACTGCTGAGCACAGCACATCCCATCCCAGCACCCCGCTTGCCACGATTCCCCGAGAGCCTTCGGCTTCTCTGTGGGTTCTCCAGGGATTTTTCTGACCTTTTTGTTAAGGCTGTGACACCTCAGCATGATCAGTTTGCCCTCTGTCAGCTTCCCCGGCAGGTAGGTCTGGGAGCCCTGTTAAAGCCATTATTAGAGAATTTTTGGTTTCTAGTAGGACACTTCTGTGTTGATCCACCAGAAAAAAAGTTGGTGGTGGCAGAGGTGGCTCACGTCAAGTGACTTAGGAAATTTGAAATCCACTGAGACTAGGAAAAAATCACAGTGGCTGGGGGAAAGGGCGTGATTCACCCTGGAGAGCAAGATAGCTTCTTGGCTGGAGGTGGCTCTTCGGCTCAGCGAGCTGCCCCAGCTGCTTTTCCTCCCCTGGCTCCTTGGGAGACTGCCAGGGACTTCACTGTTGGTGCTGAAAAATGCCAGATAAGCAGGGGTTTGGGACCAGTATAAATGCCTGACTGCTAATTATCAAATTACCTGTCTGCCCAATGGTAGGAGCACTGTTCATGCCCTAGGACAACACGTCCTGTGGGATGCTCCCTGCCCCAGAGCCAAATGGGAAGGTTTTTGAATTCTTGGCTGAGCTTTGCTGGGAAAAATGGGCTCCTGGCTGCAGAGGGGGCTCTGCTCTGGCTCCAGACGTGCCTTCTCCCCTTGGGGATGCAGGGTGCTGTGCATGTGGCCTTGGCAGAGCTTCTGAGGGCGGTAGCTGCATTGACACCAGTGAAAAGCAGCTTGTGGAGGGCGAAGCGAAGGTTGCCTGCAGTGACTGCAGGGGATGGGGGCTAGGAGAGATGTGGCCTGGCCAGAGATGGCTTTCAGGGAGGTAAGACTAATCGCGGAGAAGAAGAAGGTAAGGAGTCAGCTAATGGGGACTGTCCCCATCAGCCTGGTAGCAAGGGGTCTCCTTGCCTCCCAGCGTGTGCTTGCAGAGAAACTCCCGGTCCTGGAGGAGCTCGAGGTCCCACCACCAACCTTAATTCTGCACTCTGAGCCCTGGGGTGAGTTTTGGTGGTGAACGTAGCAGTGGTGGCTATTTGGGTCTGAACGTCCCTATCTCTGCCTTATCCCAGTGCCGCTGCTGATCTGTGCTGGTGGTGGCTGTTGTTGTGCACAGCTGGTGTGAGGTGTGCCCAGGTTTTGGGCTGAACACTAGCACAGCGGGATGTGCCAACTGCTGCAGGATGAATCCTGTGCTTCCCTCCGCCAATCTGCCTCAATCTGGGCTGTTTCTGAGTCTCACCACCGTTCCAGAGTTAGCATCCCTTAGTATTACCTCATTAGGTGGCAGCGTTGGTGAGAACTTTTACAAAAGCAAATCTCATCTAAAATCCTTCTTCCTTTTTGCAAACTGCTTCTCTTCCACCTCATATACATTGGATAACATCTCTGTGTCATGGCTGTAGAAAATCAGCTGGGAAAGTGGTACTGGGTGAGCATCAGGTGTATGATATTCATAGCTGCTTCTAATCACAATGAGCATTAAAAGGTGTGGAAAATAAGCTGTGGAGGGTTGTACAACTCCTCTGTGTCCACAGCAAGTGCAGCAAGGAGCTTGTGGGGACCGAGCTGTGGGTGGGCAGTGGGGACTCGTACTGTGATGTGTCTGCAAATGGCTTCTGGAGAGTGTTAAAGAGCAAGGAGATATCACAGATAGCGAAAAATCAGTTTGAAAGCACCAGCTGTTATGGGAATGGCCAATATGCACATCAAGAAATGAGAGTGGCAAGCAAGTATTTAGGAGATCATTTGATGAGTGGTCTAAGCCCCGTGTGTGGCTCTGCTGTGCGGAGACAGCCTGCTTTGCTACTGCAGTGCTTTTAAGATGTTGAGGCAATAGGGAAGAAATTCCCAGCCGGCTCTGCCACACTGGCCTTGCAAGCACTGGTGCTGATGTGAAGTGTTCCCTGCTTCCACTGGCAGCTCCCTTTGCTGGTGTAAATCAGCATGCATGGCAGAGGAGGACCGTCTGGTTTCAGGATTCCTGCGGTGTTTCAGGATGTGGTTTCACCAGTTGGTTGATGTAGTCTCTGTGCTGCTGCTGGAGAGGGGGCTGCAGTCAGCTGTGCATCCCCAGCCCCGCTCTCCTGCCAGCAAGAGCAAGGGGCTGACGTAAAAACACACTTTTTGTGGTGAGGAGGGCTGCGGTCTGTGCCTGCAGGAGCCGTGCCCTGTGCTGGCCTCCCAGCCCCGGCGATGGCAGAGGAAAGGAAACAGGAGGGTGCAGCTGGAGGGTGGAAGAATCTCAGTTTCAACCAGTCATGATGACATGGCAGTTTTAGATTAGATTTTGGGGGAAAAAACCCCACCCTTCTTGCAGCCAGCAGCTTGTGGGCTAGCTGATCCAAGGATGAGCAGACGCTGGCAGAGCCAGCCAGAAGAAACTCCTAGAGGAGAAGCAAAGCTGAACTCCTACCAGCGTGCCTCCGCGAGGGACACGTTACATCAGCGAGAGCAGCTTTATGCCGGTGTTACTGCAGCTCCGGCATGGCTCTGTCGAGCCAGAAGCACTGCGGGGAAAATCATGCCTGAGGCTGCGGTCCTAGGAAAATAGTCGTTGGAAATGTGCCTTAATGCCCTGGTGGCAGGAGTGGGTGGGGAGAAATAGGTCCTTGAGTTTGCTGGTGATTTGGTTTCTGCCGTTATCGTCATGACTGTATCGTGCTGCGATGGCAAATGCAGACGCTGCTTTTAAAAGCCGCTTGCTCCGCTGCTGCCTGCAGAAGTAGTAATTTTTTATCTTTCTCTCTTTGGCCGTGGCACTGCGCTGCCGGAGGGGTCCTTGCGTGTTTCCCAGAGCCTTCCCCCTTCCTCCCACCCTCCCTTGCTGGTGTGAAATCTCAGGGCAAGGCCAAACCATGGCAGAGGTGGGGATGCTGCAAGAATGAGTCGCTGTGGGTCGAAGGGAGGCTTTTGCCTTAAAAAAAAACTGGCTTGGGGGGCCCCTGTTCCCCCCCAGCCCCGGGCTGTGCTTGGTCTGTATCCCCCTCCCAGCCCTGGGCTGTGCATCCTTTGCCCCCCTGGGTGCCCTCTTGCCCCCATCCCACCTTGTTTCAGACTCCGGCCACTGCCTCAGTGCCGCAGCTCTGGGTTTGGGGCCGTTTGATTCAAATCCCGTTCTGAGCTGTTGAGCCACCGGCCAACCCTGCAGCCCTGCTCCCAGCACTGGCACCCATGGATGCCCCGATGGCCGCCCGGGCTCGCAGCCGGAC
>NW_010564926.1:3431-7282 GCF_000687285.1 Phaethon lepturus
GAGCGGAGGTGCAAGAGCTGGGGGCTGTTGGGGGCCGCAGCAGCCCAGGCGAGCTGGCAGGCCAGCAGCACCAGTGCTGGGAGCCCTGGGAGGGTGCCGAGAGGGAGAGCACGGAGCCGCTGCTGGGGAGGCTGGAAGAGCTCAGCCTCGACGGCTTCCTGGGGAGCAGCACGAGCAGAAGCTGCCTGTCGCTGAGCACCAGCGACGCGGAGCTGGTGGTGGCCAGTGACATGGTGGACACAACGGCCGGCAGCCCAACCCCGCAGCGGGGAGGCCGGCAGCGGGGTGGCCGGCGAGGAGGGGACAGCCTTGCCAGAAACTTTCGGTGACAAAGCTCTGGAGGCGTAAGCGTTGGGGTGGGGGTGACATGGGGCCAAAGGCCTGGCTTGCTTCAGTGTCACTATCGAGGGAGCATGTCCTCATAGACACGGGTGCCCTAGAGGGACAGGGAGAAGCTCGCTTGGCTGCATCGGTCTTGTCAGATCCCGAGCAGCCAGTGTTTTGCAGAAGGATGCTTGTTTGGACTTTATAAACAGCTGCTCATTTGGATTTTATAAAACCCAGTTTTCCTCAAAACATTGAAATGAGCCCAGTGTTTCCAGTAAGGCTGCAGCTGGCTTCCAGAACCCACGCAGCTTTGAGGCATCCTGCATCCACAGCAGACAGGCTCTGTCCCCACCGCTGCCGGTGCTGCTCTTACCTCCCCAAATGTCCCCAGGCGGCTCTGTATGGACTGTGGCACCCATCAGAAACCTGAGTTATAGCCCTTTGCTGTCCTTGGCCTCTCTGGGCTGCTGACAAAGGATGCAACCAGGTCCAGCTGTGTTAGTGTTGCTGCTAGAGGGTCAGAAATTGCAATGCTGGTCCTGCTGGCCTTCGTTTGAACACACCGAACTGTGCCTTGCCTGCAGGGATGGGCTCCTTCAAGGTCTGGGTGCTGATAGTGAAGATGTTACCTGCGGTGCAAGCCCCAAGCTAATGTTTTCTGTGGACTTTGGTGCTGAATGGGAGAAAGAGCAGCTCCTGAAAGGTGAGGGGATGGTTCAGAGGGAAAGGAACCCCCCTCCTTCATCCCTCAGGACTTGAGGGCTGCCTGGTGGTTGGTGGGAGAAGTCCTGAGGAATGACTGGTAGCCCTTCTCCCAGTCTGTGTGCTGCTTTTTGGGTATGAGCCTTGGGGCTAGTGCTGCACGCTGTCTGCTGGCTAAACGTTGTGTGTCGGAGAAGACCAACCAGGGGGATTGCACATGGAGTCAGATCATTTAGGAGAGTACCCAAGGGCTGGAGCAGAGGGCACTCGAAATTGCCGAGGGGATGTGAGGGGCTGGGGCACTTCAGCCAGTTGCCCCCTGAATGCAGTGCCCGGTGTGCCTGGCAGTAAGTCCATTTGCTTTGCTGCACTAGAGGATCTGGACAGGGCATGTTTAATGCCAATTTAATGCCAATTAAACATGCCCAACAGACACTCTGCTGTGGGCATGTTTAATTGCTGCGGCAAGGGCCACACGTAGGAAGGGAGCTGACAGCTCTGGGGAGTCACTGTTTTCTTTGGGCTTGTTTTAAACAGAAGACGAGGTGCAGGATCCCTGAAAGCAAAGCTGTCCCAGTGGAACAGGCTCTTCAACATGAACAGACATCGATGGACTTCACATAAGGTTGGTGAAAGGACATGGAACATGGGGCTGAGTCGGTGATCGCTCCTGAGAAGGATCTATGTGCAGGCAGATCTAAGTGCCCTCAGGCCTTAGAAAAGCGGGGATCAGCATGGGGGATGCCAAAAATCATCCCTGGCACTGCTAAGGCACTACTGCATCAGAGGCTGTGGGCTTTCAGGGATGTCTTTGAAGTTCTGTACCTCCGTGGTCCTTTCCAGCCGTGCAGGGAATGGTCTCAGGATGCTGCTGGTCAGTGACGGGTATTGGGATGTTTGCTGAGATGGGATGGATGGGAGTGAAATAGGGATAGTGGCAAGAGCCAGGCCTTTGGGATTCCCTTCCTGCTCTTCTTACAGACACCACTGTGACCATGGTTGTTTAACTGGGGTAACTGGTTATCCACCAGCCCTGGAACAACCCGTGTGTGCAAAATTATCTTGCTGTCCCGACAACCCCATTGTAGTAACTCCTGGATCTCCCTAACACGTTGATCCAAAGTAGAACAAGGGATGCCCGTACAGACTCGGTCTTCATCTGAGATGGGGGTCCAGCCAGGGATGCTGGTGATTTCCCCAAGTAGCTGCAAGACAGTGTGAGCAAGCCCAGAGGAGGCCCCGGATGGAGCAGGATAGGCATCTCCCATCCGGACAACATAAACAGGGCAGGTTTGCATCAGAGAAACACATCTGCAGCAGAGCAGAGACTCCAGCTGCTCGGCCAGGGCTGTGCGAGGCACTGAAAAAGATGCAGGAGCTGGTAGAGCTGCAGGAAGTAGCTGGGGTGGTGGACAGGTTGGTGGTTCAACAAAAGCTGCTCTGCCGGGGCGTGGGTGTGGGGTGTGAATGGTGCAGCGTGTACATACAAGACAAATCGGGCCCCTTCTCTGTTGGATGGTGCAGCACATTAAGTCAGCTCTTTGAGAAATGGTCAATATTTTGTTCCAGACAGCAAAGAGGGACTCCAGGGCAGTGTTTTAACAGTAGTCTCAGGGACCTGCCTGAAGCTGTTAAGAAGTTGGTTTTTTTAAATAGCTTTCCTTTCTATACAGCATAACCATGCTACAGATCCTGCCACTGCCTGGCAAAATACGGGAGGCAAGAGCCGAGTTACCCGTCAGGGCGTGGGAGCCTGGAGGCCAGCTGTCTGCTGGGTTTTGTGACCCTGGGCCAACCTTTTCCCCTGCTTGCCTCAGTTTCCCATCCGTGAAGCGCTCCAGGATCTCTGGGTGACACATTGGCATGGCAGGGCCGGGGTGGCAAGAAGAGGTGGAGGGTTTTTTTCAAGTTCGGCTTCTGGAATTAGCGTTACATCAGAACCACGCTGTTGTACAGAGGCATTTTGTCAACACTGACATCAGCTTCCCCCAGCTGCAGCCTCGTGTCCCGGGGAGCTGGCAGGAGCTGGAAGAGGAGCCCCTTTTGCCTGCGGCTGCTATCAGAGCCGCAACACCGGTTCTCCCCCTCCTGCCTGCCAAACCCTCCGGTGTGGTCCCGCTGGAGAGGTGCGCTCCTCCGCTCTCCCCTGCCAAGGAGGGGGCCAGAGCCCCCCCCGGCTCTCCCCCCAGCCCCTCAGCAGAGCTGCGGGAACCTGCTGGGGAGCGAAATTTCCTCAGAGCACCAGATGGCACTCTCCGCCTTCCAACCGAGCTGAGCCGAGCCGGGCTAACCCCGCTGGGTGATACAGACACCCGTGGGTGTGCGCGGGGCCACCCTGGCTCCCTGCCCCGCGCCTGGGCTGCGGGAGCCGGGGACAGTGGGGATCAGGAGGATGGGGCGCGTCGAGGGACCATCTCTGCACGGGCCAAAGAGGTTTTACCGTCAACCTGCAGGTTTGGTCACCCCACGCAGCATGGGTGTCAGGCGTGGGCAGGCTCGCCTCCTGCAAACCCTTGGCAAATCATAGAATAGATTGGGTTGGAAGGGACCTTTAAAGGCCAATCCAACCCCCCTGCAGTGAGCAGGCACATCTTCAACTCAATCAGGTTGCTCAGAGCCCCGTCCAGCCCGACCTGGGATGTTCCCAGGGATGAGGCATCTACCACCTCTCTGGGCAACCTGGGACAGGGTTTCACCACCCTCACTGTGAAAAATTTCTCCCTTAGATCTAGCCTAGATCTACCCTTTTCTAGTTTGAAATCATTACCCTTTGTCCTATGACAACAGGCCCTGCTAAAAAGTCTGGCCCCATCTTTCCCATA
>NW_010564926.1:7484-11056 GCF_000687285.1 Phaethon lepturus
GGCAGTTAGCCATGGGCTCGGGGCCGGCACCGTGCACATGCTGCCCACGGCTCAGCCCGGCTCGCCGAGCGTTGCTTAACTGTCCGGAGGATGTGACTAAGGGCAAGTTACCCTCTGCTCCCCTTGCTGCTCTGGAGCTGGGCTGCCCGCTGCTCCCCAGCTGGAGGGAGCTGGTCCAGCTCAGCGGGGTGTGACGGCTCTCCAGGGATGCTGCGGAAGAGACAGCAATCCCAACTGCGGAAAGGAACAGCGAAACCCCTGCTGTTCATCAGGTTTTGTCCAGAGTTTCCTGCTGGTTCCCTCTGGGGTTGCTGGGGGGGGCAAGGCGCCTTTCCCCGCCGGGCAGGGAGGGAGGACGCAGCCGCTGGCAGTGCCAAGCGCCCGGGGGCCGAGGTTGGAGCTGCGATGCCCCAGCTCCCTGCAGAGCACAGCCGCCGTGCCAAGACCGCGGGTGTCTCCACACCGAGCTTATCACGGCTGTGCTGTCTCTGGGCTCTGGATGAAGAGAGAATATGAGGCTTCAGGCAAAGTGTTTCTCACATGCACCAGATTTATCAAATTGATTAAAAAAACCACAACAGATCCAAGCCTTGTTCCTATAATAGCTTTTGGAGCATGTTGGACGTTAATCAAACTGTCTGTTTGCCGTGTCCAGAGAAGCCAGTATAAGCCAGTTTGTGTTTTTCAGGCATTGGAAGCTATAATCTGTTTAGGACAAAATAATTTATAAAGACACCTTCTCATAATCTGTTGTATAAATATGGGAAGAGGGGAGTGGCTGTGACTGTGTATATCTATCAGAGGGATGATAAATCGGGGAGGCGGGGGGGTGAGTGTCTCCATAAGGGGTCCCAGCAAGAGGGGAGGGAAGGGACTCCCAGACCTTCCTCCTTTTCACCTTTGTCCCCCACACAGAATTGTTCTGTCCAGACTGTTCCCTCCAACTTTGCCCACTGGGTTTGAAATATTTCAAATAACAGAGCTCCCATCCCTTCCCTCCGGGAGGCACACCATGGTCTCCTGGGTATTTTGCCTAATCAGGTAAGAAAGTGTATCCCATCCGGTCCTGGGTGGGAGTCCTGAAGCACAGGGCTCCTGTGAGCACCCTGGGAAGTCTCTCAGACCCTTGGCACGTCAGCACAGGGGGTCCTCAAGCGTGGCAGCAGACCTCTCCGCGGGCGAGAACCTTGGGACAACCGGCTTACAAGGTCCTGCAGGTCTGTGATGATGACTGCCAAGTAGTCAGCGTCCGTCTGGGGTCAGGTTCCTGGCTGTGAGGGACACGTTCAGAGTGTTACTCTGCTTTGCTGTGGCACTCGGTGTCTGCCTCTCTGACGTATTTCTTTCTCTAACCGAGGTTTTCTGAAGACAGAGCAGGAGAAACCACTGGGTGCTCTGGGAGAAGCTGGGCACAGCTGGGAGCAAGTGGAGCAGGAACCCCTGGAAAAGGCTGAGGTCAGTTTACAAGAGAAAAGCGCCGTCAGTGCTCGGACATGGGACATCTCTCCGGGTGCCACGTGCCACCATGGTGCACTGTGGCCACAGCTCTATTCCTGCCTCCACCAAATTGTTGTGGGACCACGGGCGAGGTACTTGGGCCAATATGCTTAAAATTGCATTGTGTCAGGTCCATAAATCTGTTTTAGAAAAGCTGGTGGTTTCTGCAGAAAAACACAGCAGGTTTCAGTGAGGTTATTTATTAAATGAGCCCAGTTTTGAGTCTCCCCTTTCAGAAGACTGGCTCTGCCTCAGTTTCCCCTCTCATACAAGAGGTTGCATACCAACTCCTCCCCTCCAGGCCACCTCATGGATCAGTGCCATATTTCTAAATGCCTCTGAAATCTGGGCTGACAGGGGCTCCGGGCAGTACCGGACAACTGGCTACGGAAACCCACCGTCCCCGCGCGGAGGACGCATGGGGAGTTTCCAAGCCTGGCTCTGCAACGGCAGATCTGCCGGTTATCGCTCCTCGTGGGTGTGAGCCGAAGGCAGCTGACCACTGGCACGCTCCTCCCGAAGGCAGGGACAGCCCGGGAGAGAGGAAAAAGCGACTTCCTCCGCTCCATGCACAGGGAGAGCACGTCTGGGAGGTGGGGAGGGGCTGCTGGGGGACCAACCGCCCTCGCCGCCCACCCTCGCTGCTCACCGGGCACGTGCGCGCTGGGGTCACTTTGCAGCATCCTGTCTTCTCCCTCGTGCAAAGACCAGATGTGTTGTCTTGTCCTGAGTAGCTGCAACAGGGGGGTGGGCAACTCCAAAATACCTTTGGAAAATGGAGTGTGGGGGCGGTTTCTTTGTCTCATGCCGTGCGGGCCAGGAGTTTTACCAGGCTGTTTGCTTGGTTATTTTTTTCCCCTCCATGCTCAACTCTCTGCGCAGCCACCTCGCTGCGCAGTGTGTCGGCAGGCGCAGACTTGAGCATTTCACCTGGAGTTGGGCGGGCATCGGTGGGGTGTCAGGTCAACCTTGCTTCATGCTAACGGTTGCAACGTGGCGGCATGGGTCCCGCTCTCGTGGCGAAAGACACCAGAGGTGAGCAGAACCCCGTGCCCCAGGGCCCCGCGCTGCCCAGCGGCTGCAGGTAACAGGAGGGAAGAGCCTGTTTTGGGGCACGGGGCAGCACCGGGAGCCCCGCCAGGCGGTGGGAGCAGGCAGCAGGGCTGCTGGGAGGTAGTGCCGCTCTGCGTTGGCCACTTCTGTCCCCGAGGTGCATCTTTTTCCCTTCCTAGATCCAGCTCCTTGGAGAGGTGGGGAGCAGCCCCCGATGGACCACCCCGCGTCAGCAGCCCTCCCGGAGAAGAGGTCGATGCTGCTTCTTCGCTCCCCCCCGGGTACCAGCCAGGCTTGGGCTTCTCCCAAAGAGCTCCTCAGCTCCAGCTTTTTCCTCTTCCTTCCCCTATGTCTCTCTTTAATGAACGTACCACGTTTCCCTTTTTGCTCTCTCCTTTCCTGTGCCTTGGGAAGGACCTGTGAGTCTCACCCCTGGGCTGGCACAGCCTGGCTTTGGTTTGAATTTTTATTTTTTTTTTTTTGGGGGGATTAAGCCTTTAGTGTGAATAAATTGTTCTCACTTCTCCCTCTGATTATTCACTTTCCCTTATTAAACAGTTCTGTGTGGAATTACTTTTTCTCCTTTCCCAACCCTTCCACCCTACAGCTTTTTGTGTTCTCCACATTAGCTATTCTCTGTGGCTTTTATGGTTTTCATTTAATAATTTTGTGGTAAGAAGAGACATGTCTCTGCCTCTGTTCCCCACCTACCTCAAAGCAAGCGGTGAGATCGCCTTGGCCCATGGTGGCCTCCATTCCCTGGGGCTGAAAGGCAAAGCCAACCTCTTACAGAGGTATCAGAGAGGAGTTGGGGGGTCCTATCCCTGTGGGCTGGAGGAGTGACCCCTTGCCCCTTCATTTTCCCTTGGGTGCATGGGAGATGCCCCATCCCTGCCTCCTCGCCCCATCCCCTGCCCCGAGCCGCTCGGCAGCGCCGGGTGCTTGAGCCTCTGACCTCGGCAGCGGTTCCCCGCACCGAGCGGCTCGTGCACGGCCGGCCCGGAGGAGCTGCTGGCAGCCCA
>NW_010564926.1:11086-12271 GCF_000687285.1 Phaethon lepturus
GTATGCCAGGAAGCCCACCCCCAGCCGACCTGCCCGAGACAAAGCCTGCAGCCTACGCACCAGCTCTCCCCAGGCGTTCCTCTGCACGGCTCGGGGCTATTTCTGAGCGGTTCCCAGCGCGGGAGCCCTTGCTGCTTCCCTCCCCGGCTGTGCCCAAGGGTTGGGTACCTGCTTCGGCTGCGGTGCCGGAGCTCAGTCCTTCCACGATAGGTCAGGGCTCCCGGCCTGGCACAGCACGAGAAGCTCTCACAGCCATCTCGTGCTCCTGCCAGGCTCTGGAGCATTCATAAAATGGAGCTGTAGCATCTAAACTCTGCTGGCTAACCTGAAGCCGTGGCTGTGAGAAAGATGAACTCCCTCCCTGATCATCTCTAGGGTGTTTACTCTGGACCCTAACAATGGCAAATTAATCGCAGCCATCATTACTTTCTTGCTAGATCAGTTTAGCAGATCTGGCCTGGCAATAGACCCTTTCCATGTAGCCTTCCTGGGTACCAAAACTCTCTGTCCTTGACACATCCTTAGAAACCTTGAGCTCCAAATAGACTTGACTTCTGTGTAAAACCATCTGAGATTTCCCGTAGAAAAGCGCTATATAAAATTTAGATATTATTAGCAATCTGCCTCTGCCAGGTCATATGTCAAACACCAGCACGAGGCTGGGAGGGGTTAGGAGGAAGGGTTTGCCTTGGCTGAGGCATTTCATAGCGGCTTGTTTCAGGGTTATCTACACCTCTTTGGGACGCAGCTGGTGTCATCTGCTAAATTGGGTCTGACAGAGGCAGCAAGTCATTTCCACAGCATCTGAGCATCCCTGGTCAGCACGGTCCTTGTCCCTGTGCTGCTCCCACTGCGTAGGTGGGAAGTGGAGACGCCTACGCTACGCTGTCCTTGGCGATGTTCAGGGCAGGCTGGTGGAACGAGCTCGGTGAGTTATTCTGCTCTACCCTTTGAGGGCAGAGTCAGGCCCGTCGCCTTGACAAGAAGCTGCACGTTCACGTGATGCTCCCACATCCTGCTCGATATATTTTGAGAACGTTGTTTACAAACACTGATGTGGTGCTGGAGCAAGCGAGGCTGCTCACAAACCCCGTGAGATAGAAAAGCAAACCTCGTCCTCCCGTGCGCTGGTAGAAGATGACGATCCATTGCTGGCGTGCTTCTGGTGCCGCTATTCCAGCCGTG
>NW_010564926.1:12302-15271 GCF_000687285.1 Phaethon lepturus
GGCCACTGGGACCGCGCTGGCACTGGGAGGCTCAATCCAACTTCCTGCATCGTCCTGCGCTTCGCTGCAACCTTGTCCCGAAACGCACGGTCTTGCTCTGCTTATGCTGCACCTTCAGTAGCACCACAAAGCCCCGGTCGTGGACTCCTTTGTGCAAGATGCTGCAGCAACACGGAGTAAAAGAGATGGCTGGTGCCTGAAATAACTTCCAACCTGAGATTTCCAAGTCTCACAAAGCTGATGTAAAGTTGCATTACAAATGTGAGACACTCAGATATTACAATGATATGAGCCAACATAATAGAATATTTCATATGAAATATTAATCCGGATCCTGAGCCTGTGAAAGGGGATAGAGCTCTGCTGGCTTCTGTGGACTCACACTAATTTATTTTTTATTACGACCCATTTGTCTTATGGTGGCTGGGAGGTTCTAGGAGATCACCTCCAGCCCAAGATCCCATTATTTCAGGTGCTCTAAAATCACAGAACAGCTCGACAATCTGTGCCCCAAATTCAAAACCGCTAAGGATGTAGCCCGGTATTTTTTAAAAACAAACCTGTTCTCTACCACACAGAGCACTTCCCCCATGCAGGGCGGCTGCACGGGCAGGGACCCTTCCCTGCCCGTCCAGACAGGCTTCAGAAGTCCTCGCCCGCTGCTCATGGTCTCTCGCCAGCTGACAAAGAGATTGTCATTTAATCAACAAAGACCGCTTACAGCCCCGGACCAGACGGGAGAAATATTTGCCAAACAAAGACTCTATTTTCAAGGAAATCATCTGACTTCTGCATCGAATGAGAGAAATGATTCAAGCTCTGGAGGCAAGCGGCCGGGACAGCCATGGGTAGGAAATCCTCATGCCGTGGGCTGAGCGGCTCTCCTGCCTCACCCACCATGGGAGCAAGGGCTACTTTTACAAGCGGGTAGAATTCCCGCTTTACATTTGGCAGTGATTTGACTTCGTGGATGTAGGCTACAGATACACCTATTTTTTTTTGCACCCATCCATAGCCCTCCCAGAGGGATGCCTCGGGCTCGTGCAATGGGGTGAAGGAGCAGAGAGCCGGGAAAACCCCGGCACGCTGCCGGCAGAGCCCCAGGGATGCTCCTGGCCAAGGCAAGGCTGCTTGCTCCAACCGATGGCCCGACCTCACCGGAGAAATCCAAGGCAGCGCTCCCGGCAAGCGTGTCCAAGCGGCTGTGTGCTCCTCACCCCCCCCGCCGCGTTGGGGCATTTTGCTCGCCAGAGCCGTGATTTTGACCGAAGGAAACGTTAGTCATTGGAGACTCGAGCTTTTGGTGTTAGAATGAAACGCTAGACCTTAAGCTGGCATCCACAGGAAAGAAAACATCGCTTTAACCAGCACGAACACACTTTGTGTCCCAGTTTAAAAGCTCAAGGAGGCAACAGCACCCTGCCCCTGTGCGGGCCGTTCCTTAGCCGCGCTGAGCTAGCCACTGGTCCCGGGACATGGCCCCGGGACCGCCCGGGTGGGCTTTCAAGCCATCAGCTGCCCAGTTACAGCTGCCTTTCCGCAGCCCCAGCCGAGATGCTGATGCCTTCAGAAATTGTGGCCCAGCTGCTGCTCTGAATCAGGCAGGAAGGAGCTGCGTCTGCTGCAGCGTATAAAAGAGCTTTTGGGTCTGTTGGTGGTGTATAAAATGCAATATAACGTTACTTACAATTTTTTAAGCCAGCATCACTCCCGCAAATAAAATACCTCTATGGTTCCTTTTTTCTTTTCTTTAACAGCTATAAACCCTGCCCAACTATTCCTCTTCCCTCTCAGCTTGTGACTGTCTTGGTTTATGGCACCGTCACAACCTCCTGATTGATTTACATGTAAAGTCAGTAAACAGTCGCTCCCACTCTCTCCAGTCCCTTATCCCAGCGCTCCGTGGCTGCTGGGTGACTCAGCAGCATGGAGCACAAGCATGACTAACTCTTCCCTCTACAACAAACAGGGATTTTGGGTCATTGTTCAATGCATTCCTCTGTGCCGGTGGAAGCTGCCTAACGAACCGCCCTGGCTCGGCGGCGTGACTCATCCCAAGGAGCTGCGCGTCGATCTCCGGAGCGCGAGGATGTCCGGGTCCTCCAGCACCGCTTCTGCACGTATCCTGCTGCGGGAGCTCGGGCTGGACCGATGCGCACGCCGCGCCGGGATAGAAGCGGCCAGAGCAGCCAACTTTCTCCTCCCCTCGCCGAGCCCGGCGCTCCCTTGCTCACACCCAGCAAGCGTTATTCTCAGAACTGGATGTGGCCAGTCCCTTGAAATCAGATCTCGGGCTGGTTATTATTCAATCCTCCCGGTGCTGTTTGGGCTTTTGGACCCGCCGCAGGGGTTTGTCCACCACGAAGCTGAGAGTTCGCATCCAGCCTCGCTTCACCCCCCAGCACGGTGAGATGGGCTTGGGAGCAAGGACGTCCCTCACCCCGGCCAGCCATCCCTGTGCGGGTGGAGACGTGTCTGATGAGGCACCGCTGCTGCACACCCCAACCTCTCTTTCTCTTTGCAGGGCAGTTTTTAAGCAGTAAGAAGCCGAGAGCCCAATTCTCTGGTCCAGCAACACCCAAGTGAGCCCACCCCAGCCTTAATTGCAGCGGTGGGTGGGGAACCTTTAAAGGGGAGGGAGCTGGGGGGCAATGCCCATGGGGCTGGGCGGGTGGAAATTTCCTCCTGGCAACCTGGGCTGATGCAGCTCTGGGGCCGATGGGGTCTGTGGTGCCTGACCATGGCGGGTCCTGCACCGTGAGAACTCACACTGGGCGGGTCTTCAGTAAGCGGCTGGTGCATCTGGGATTTGCTGCATCGGGGCACATGCAAGAGGGATGTGAGCCTGGAAAGCTGCTCCCCCGTCCTGTGCGGGGCTTCTCTGAGAGCCAAGGGAGAGCGGGAGCACGGAGCTCCCCTGGGGTAAAAGCAAAAAAGCGTTTTGCGGCTGGGCTGGTAACCGGTGTGCC
>NW_010564927.1:0-213 GCF_000687285.1 Phaethon lepturus
CCGCGTCGTCGCCCCGGGCTGTTAGCGGTGCGGAAGGAGAACTGTAAACGGCGACGGGTGGGGAGAGGATCTCCGGAGGAGGCGTGACGCGTGAGGAGGCGCCTCCTTTTCCCCGTGTCGGGGTAGATCTGGGGGACGAGCCGCCTACCTGTGCACCGGCGCCGGGCCCCATTGTCCCCTGTCCCGCTGCGGCTCCTGGGGCGGTGGCGGCGG
>NW_010564927.1:233-1966 GCF_000687285.1 Phaethon lepturus
GGGAGGTGGAGTAGGGTTTGCTCAGGTGTCTGGAACGGCCCGGAAGAAACCCCGTCGTTTCCGCGGCGGCCATTGCCCAGGCAAATAGTTTTTAGCGGCCCTGCTCATTTCCGTGTGCAGGCAGGCCTTCGGTCCTGTCCTGCCGGGGCTGTGGTACGATGCTCTGCCTGCCTATGTGCTGGGCTGTGCTTCTGAACCAGGTGCCGTGGTGCTTTATGGACTTGGAATCATAGCTGGCGTATTCATTTGCCACAACTCTAAAACTTACTGTAGTGCATGTGTTTAAGCAGTTTCACAATTTAGCTGTGGGTTATCATAGGTTCTAGTGTGCCTCATTCATCATATGCATTGCAGCTACTCCTTCAGGTGCCCTAAATCCAAATTCTTCCCTACCTAGGTACAAATCCTTTTGGGCTCCTTCTGATAGCTTGCTCTAAAGAGGTTATTTATGTTAAACTCCATAATGTGGGGACAGAGTGAAGTTATCAAACAGGCTAAAGCTTCACAGAGACTTTTGCTTTACTATGATTTTTATTTTAGATGAACCTCTTGAGGTAGGGTTTTTTTGTGCGCTGTACAAGTACAGTTAGGGAAAACAATTGTTTGGCTTATGGTGCAGCATCTAAACACTATTACTAAGCACAGGAGAATGACTTGGTTCTTTTATTACAGAGGAGCTACAAGAAGATTCCCAGCTGGCTTGCTGCAAGCTCCAAGGAAGGCACAATTGAAGGTAGTTATGAATTTCTCGGGAGTTCAGGCTTCTGCTTTCTGTACCTGGGGAACATCTTTAATGTGCCTATCATCGTCTTTGACAGTCAGTATCTTCTTCAGTTGTTTATGGATTGACTATTTCCTATGTATGTAACTCCTTTTTTAAGAGTGACTCACAGCTGAACAGTATGTCGCTTCACTGCTTCTCTTGCTAGTATGTGTAAGTGACAAGAGGGCCTCTTCCATTACCTGTGTTTCCATTACCACCTGCCTGAACTCCTCTGAGAACCTCATTATCAGGCTCTGATCTGGCATCCTTTGTAGTAATGAAGTCAGTCCATTGTTTGTGGTATTGTCTACAGTTGGCCAGCTGATTGCTGGCACTCAGTCTTAGAGAATTATTTCATGCTTCTCTTTGCATAGATGAAAGCAGAGAAGTGTCATGGCTGCTTCTTTGTAGTCCTAAGATATGCAGAACAATCAGGCAGCAGAGAGTAGCAATCTTTTCATTTTGTTGAATTTGCCCATTGACTAAACATTGTAAAGGCAAAGAATATCTGCGAGGAGGCCAAGGAGGAAATACTGAGCGGCTTTTAGATAGTGACTGCTCAGATGTATATGAACTTGATCTGCGAAATTGCTGGTTATTTTCTTCAGGGCCTGGTGACTCAAGTTAGGTCCAGCTCTACAGTGAGAGAGAGTGTCTGCCTGAAGCCTTGAGCTCTAGGTAAACTTGCAGTCTGGACAGTTATAAATGGTAAATAAAAAAGGGAAGATAAAAGTGCAGAAGCAGCAACTTGTGCAGGATCATTTTGCGGACAGTGGGAGAGGTGAGAACAGGACCCAGGTCTCCTGTTGTTATTTGCTGTCTTATAAGAGGATCTGAATGGGCCCATTTTGCCTTGGGTTTTTTGAGGAGAACATCTTTCTGTGTGTGCCAGTAATGCTGGTTTAATGCACCTGTAATACAGGTAATAAACCCTGGTTTATTATGTATAATAAATATTATATATATAGAT
>NW_010564928.1:0-13660 GCF_000687285.1 Phaethon lepturus
GCGTAGGCTGTGGCCGTGCCCCCCGGCCCCGTCTCCCTTCTGCCCTGACGGGCACCCTGGAGGGCCCCGGCCCCAGTTCATCCATCCCTTGCTGTGTCTCGGACTGCTGAGGATCCCATCAGCAGCGGCCGCCTCTGTTCGGCCGCCATGTTGGGAGCCTGTGGGATGGTGGGCCCCTGCTGCTCCCCGACAGCGAGACTGTCAGAGGATGGAAAATAACGGCTAGTTGTGAAGTGGGAAATGAAAGGAAAGATGCTTTAAGTGGAACTTTAAAGCAAAGAGAAGGGAGTTTTTTCAAGCAATCGTGAGCAATTGCCTCTAAACTCAAATCTTTCAGTACCAAGAACCACTAAAAGACCTCCAAACCGCTTGCTACCCGCCGCTCTCTGACCACTGCTGACGGGTTAGTTTGTTTATTTTCAAAATGTACTAGCGCAGTAAGGACTGCTGATAAATCAAGAAGATGCTTTAAAGGATGAAGGTGAAGAGCCTGCAGCTGAAAACGTGATTTCCAAATATATGCTTATTGGAAGTTAAGTATTTTGCCCATATGATACTTGGAGTGCTGCCTGATCTCTCAGTATTAATAGTCTTGTGCACAGAACATTCCTGGCTACCTTCAAAAAATAAACTAATACCATCTCCTTTCAAGGTCAGAGGAAAACAGGGACGGTAAGACACTGTTTTGATGAACATGCAAATAACCATTTGTTTAAAAAAACAGGTAACTGATGTCATGCTATAAAGTTGGCAGCTTGATAGCCATCAGAAAACTCTCTCTCATCATTCATAGAATCATGGAATCATAGAATCGTTTAGGTTAGAAAAGACCTTTAGGATCATCAAGTCCAACCGTTAATTCACAGTAAAGGAGCAGAACGACACATCAAATTTAACAATCCAGAGCTATGACTTGCCATCAGAAGTCTGTTCAACATGCCACACAACCGTTACATCTAGATGTGCTGCCAAATGTCAAATAAGGAAAGTAAGAAAGTAATTTTGCCTTTTTACACATGGCTAATCTAAATCTCTAAATTGGAAGTTGCCACGAAAATTACTCTGAGAGTATCTAATTGAAAACATTTTTAATTTCAGGTCTTTAAAAAAAAAAAAAAAGCCACAGCTGCAACTAAGTATGGTAATATTAACGAAAGCATGTCTGGCACTCATTCAAATCTCTGCCTTCCTCAGTGCCGTGAAAAGAAAAATCACTCTCCAATGAAAATTCACCATTTTCACAGAAGTAAATTTACTCTTCTCTGTAAAAATGGGCTTACATCTTTTGCATTAAATGTAATTAAATAATGTAATTAAATTGTTGCAGTAACTAGTGTATCTCTGCATGCTACTTGGCTCCAGGAATGCTCAGTATGTATCTTCAATCCAGACTGAAAAGAACTGTACTCATAGCAGAATTCTGCAGTGTCATATCAGGCTAAAATGTTTGTTCAGGTTTTTAACAAACTTCAGAAAACAAGTGATGTAGAGATACATGAAAACAAACCAGCAGATGTAACTGTGAGGCATTACAGAATGGCAAGCAAAATTTAATAAAAACTTTAAACAAACAGGTAACAATATGTCCTTATGAAGGACACCAAATCAAAAATAAAGAACACAAGAGAGAGAAGACAAAGCAATTTGTAAGTGACCTCTCCTACACAGAAGGATTAAATTTATTCTAGTGAATAAATGACTTTGTTGTCTTTTACATACAATGTAAACTTAATATCAATACAAAATGTGGCTATGGGTTCTTATTTTGCTATTTATAACAATGAAATAGTGATGAAGCTGTATTTGGTATTGCAAGAGAGAGAAGCGTTATTTGTAATAGTAACGACTGGAGTCAAACATTATGGAAGTTAATGGAAGCATAACCTATTGCTTGAAATGGCAGGCAGATAATTTAGGGTCTAACCTACAAGTACGGTCCCAAATCCATATTAAAACCCACATTTCAGTGGGGAAAAGGGGAAAAAATGGTGGTGGGGGGGGGGGAGGACACTGCATTAATCACATGAGCACTTTGTTACCTCCATGCACTCAGCTTTGCCCCGGACTTATCTAGAAATGCTGCCATGATACTGCTTCTACTACTGTGCCAATGCTCCTAGATGGACAGATTATAAAAGAAGAGGGTTTGTCCCCATTAAATGTATCTCTATAATCCTTTCCAAGTAACAAAAGCAATTTCCTGCACGCTTGGTCCTCCCTGACCTACAGACGCTGGCAGGCAAGCACTGCATTACCACTGGCTAATACTTGAGCTCAAACTAACCGCTAATGGACCAGAGTGCCAAGGATTCATTTTTTCTCAGGCTGGCCTGTTCAACTTAATTCTTGTCAGTTCCTGCAGATAACTCAAATACTTTTGTTGATATTAGTTAAGTAGGCATTATGCCAACAACCAAGAGGTTTTTAAAAGGCATACTACATGCCAGTCATTTACAAACTATAGGATCTGAAAACTTTTACCTGTAGGTGAAACACGGGCAGGAACAAGAAATTACCCATCTGGAGGCTTGGGTATGGTGAATTCTGCAGTGCCACTTCCTCAGTGGAAGGGCAGCGATCTCCTTAAAAAGTCTCATGGCACCCAGAGGAATTGCTAGTAACACTTGGCAGGGAACAGATACCATTTCATCCTACCAACATGTCACCTTGCTGCTTTGAAGGTATCTAGGAAAAAGTAAGGTGATCCTGGCAATACTCCTCCTTACTCTATGGAGACAGGCTTTCAGCAGAGAAAAAAGAACCTCAGAAGAGGTTCTAACAAAAAAGAACCTCAGAAGAGCCCTGTACCTGCTCAGTTTCATGTTGAATTAAACTGGTCCCAGCATCTTCAATCCTGAGCAACACAAGTGTAGGAAAGCCACATCTGCATTATCCCCTTTGTGAGCTGCCCCAGCTGAGCTCAGTCACAGCACTTAATTAACATCCCTCCACCCTACTGCATCTTAAATTTATTTGCACTTCCCCTCAGCTCCAAGCTAGATGAAGCGAGATACATGTGCAGCCAGAGAACTCGCAGCAATCACCCTGCGACTCCCTGCAGAGGTTCAAAAGCACCCAAGGGCTCCTTTATGTGGAAAAATTTACGATCAGCTTAACTAGTGAAATATGCTGTCCCACTATACCTACCTACAAATAGCTCACATCCAGGCCGATGTCCTATTCCAGAACAAAAGTGACTTTGACTTTTTACTCCACATTCCAATAATTATGCTGGAATTAAATGAGTTTTTATTCCAGAGTAGAGTTGCCCATCAGGGAACCATTGCAGCACAGATAACTGCATCAGAATAAGCCACAACAGTATATGAAAGAAAATTTCCCAGTGCAGAAAGCCTAACATCTCAGAATTGCTGAGATGTTATCTCTGACCTACTTTGCTCAAAGTACCATAGAGATATCTCCACACAGGCATTCAACTTATTTCTTGAAATCAACAAGTACTTTTGTGCTACACAGAATTAGTAGAAGGGAAAAAAGAGAGTAGCGGAGGATGATAGGTGGAAAGAAGTGTTCTTTCTGTAACATTTGCAGTACAGGAATTGATTTCACAAACATGCTTATCCAAGCAATGTAGTTCATTCAGTAGACCGTCAACTCCCATCAAAGAGTCATTCTTAACTTAAAATCAGCATGCCCGTAACAGAAACAAATGAACGGAAAAGAGCAGAATAGTTCTTTAGAAACAGCCCAGCTGTCTCATGCATCCAACACTCCCACATACAAATTTTTTCACTGAGGGGGAAAAAAGTGCCAACCCTGAAGCTGAATACCGTAGTTAAAAATGGCCATCAAAACCTAACTATGTACCATGCAAACAGTGTAACCTAAGACACTAAGCACATTCCCAGAGAAGAGCACACCAAAAAAGGACACTTCTGGAGTTCTTACAATATTTGCAAAAGCAACGTTCCTAACAAAGGATTTTACAAGGCAATAAAACACTTTACTAGGTAATTAAATTCTCCTAAATTGGCTTTTGCTAACTGCACAGTTTATTACAAGGACAATTGTCCCCAGGGATTAACAAACTCTGGGTTAAATATGAAAAACATTATTGTATTTTTTTGCTTCTCTGAAACCTTGCAAAATCTTGAAGGGGTTTGAGAGACAAATTTAGAACAAGCTGATTTAAGGAGAATAAATTAGTAAGTACTCCATGGTGTAGCATAACATTACGGGAAGGGTCACTTTTACCTTAGAGCACAGTTAATCTCACTTAAGTCAGAAAGTCCACTCTGGTGCAAACTGTTGCAAAATTTAGCTTAGTTAGTGCAGATATGAAATTTGCTACCATTTATGGGACAATAATGTCTGTTTCTCTGATTTGTGAAAATTCAAACCTTGTTCAACTGACAATACAGAAGTTTTAGTATATGACGCTACCTCTTATGGCGGTACCATAAGATACTGTTTTTTAGAACAGTCCTGTACCTTTGATAAGCTATTGAGTGAAAGAGGAAAGACAGACAAGAATCTGTTTCCTCTGGTTAAAAAATAAAAAAAACCAACAAATTAAAATTCTATGCTAAATCAAATTGTTAGGTCAGACTGGAAAGAACTTTAGTTTTGTCTTAAAAATTTTCTTCCCGGACCCTGAGAAAAATACAGTAAAGAGAAAGAAATCTTATTAGTGCTTTTAATATTTATTCAAAAAAACATATTTGAAATAATACTAAGAGAAAAAAATAATTCCCCATCTGAAATGGTAGCCTATCTGCTTGCAGAAGCAAGATAAAAAAGGTCCATTATTAACGCGGTCTTAACATTTAATCAATGCAATTTCCAGTTTCTAACAATAAATTCTGTAGCTGTAACCACACCAAAATATTCCACCAAACGCAAACGGAAGTAGGGACTCTGAATCCTGTACTTCTCACAGCATGACTAGTTAGTCCAGTAAATACCTGCCATCACCTTGTTGAAAGTTGTGACCACTGACTGAAAATGAAATGATAGGGCAGACAAAAAGTATAGCATGTGCAGTATACATGATAGAGATCTGAACTGAATGCTGAATTAAGGTTTTGTTTGTTTAAGACTAGGATACTGGTTGGTTTGTTGTTTCCCCCCCGCCCCCCGCCCAGAGGTAGATTCACAAAGGCATCTTAGAGTTTGTGTTTTAGACATTAAATCTTAAGTACTCTGCCACCCAGTAGCATTCCCAACCTGAAAACAGCCAGCTGCATTCCCAGTACCAGTAGATTTCAGCTCATGTCCTCTACTCTCTTTTTTTCCTTGTACTAATTCTGTGTAGCACATACTCATCAATACACAGGGAAGAAAGCCTTTTGCTATTGAGGCTTATGAATCCCTTACGAACCAAATTTGACTTAACGATCTGCAAAACAAGAAAAATTGAAAATTACTGTTCTCTATATCTCTTGGAGGTGCTAGCACCTGTAACAAGACCTACAAGAGATGAAATATTAAACAAAGATTACCCAAGCTTCCCTCTTGGAAATCCTGAGGAAAAGTATGCACCTACCTTCATTAGGGGGCCAACAAGCATGGGCCATACATGCACAGAACTAAGTAACGACTGGTTTCCTTACGATTTATTTTCTCTGTATGATTAGGATAATTAAATTCTTTGAAGTCTAACAATACAGAAATGGCATTATAATCTTTCCCTATGGCTGTGACACCTGAAGTGTGTCTGTCCCTTCTGGATTCTGTAATCTTTAACAAGAAAGCGTAGACCACATTGTACGAGCTTGAAATGTTCTTCTCTACCCACTCACCTATTTTAATGAACCTTGCAGAAACTCAGTATTTTTGAAATTATTATATTCAAACTTAGCTGAAATTAGTTAACTGGTTTCAAATTTATCATTAACACTGTCAGGCTTAAGCAAAATTATGTACAGAGGAATACATAGTGTGGAACAGCATAAGCTTTACTTCAGTAGGAACGAAGGCTGAAGACACTTAAATATTCATGGCAGAGGGGACAAGCCACTCTTTTCTTCCCCACAGCACTGAAATGGCAGCTAGTTACCTTGCTCCCTCCTGTTAGGCTAGCATTGCAAGTTCTGATGTTTTTATCCCCAAACGCAAGTGAAGGATATAAATTATTTATTAAAAAATCCAAAACAACAACCTTTGTTCTCATTAGCATAAATTTAACATGGAGGGCATCATACTATGACTTGCAGAAAGTATACATGCAATAGATCATATTCATATACCATGATATATGGTGCTGCTGTTGCTGTTAAGATACGACTCAACCAATGGTGCTTGTTCTTCCGAATGTTTCATTCTGCGTGTTCTTGTGCGACTGTCCACATTGGACTGAACCATTAATGGCTCCTGGCGCTTTTTTTTCTGCTTCTGTTCTAGCAATGCTCGCTGAGGGAAAAACAAAGAAAAGCATCTGTTACTGGACTCCATACAGTAGCAATCTGTGATGAAAACCAATGGATATCTTTACACTTTCTCCAGTTTTCCAGTGGCAGCAGTTGGCAACCAACCCACTGCTAAAACACCTTCTGCTGAAAACAGCAAATAATTAAAATAGATCTTTCTGAGCAGTCTACCAGCTGTCTGAGCTTGCTTGGAAATAACCCTTGGGAAAACAACAGTGAGAGAGTACTGGCTATGAAGCAATGGGAGGATAAGCAAGGGCATGAGGCAGAGATGCCAATTTAAATTTCTGTAAATTAAAAGCAGGTATTCCGCAAACGAGAATCACGTGATAATGCTGGACATGAGCCTAATTTAACAACTATACAAGATGAACTTCAGTTAAACACTTGAATTTCTCAGCTAGACCTGCTGAAAACCAAACCTCCAGCATCCGATGGCACCATAGGCAACTCTCTCTTTGAGCCCTCTTCCACAACCCCAGAGAACTGAACTGTTAATTTTACTTATCCATTACCTGACCATTTCCTTGCTCCTGTACAGTGATTTTTTTCTTTTAGAAAGGAGATGGACTAAAACTGAAGAACAAGAATGGGAAGTGGATACTTTCAGCTCTATAAGTTGTGTGGAACACCTCAATATGACTTCAAAACAGTCAGAATCTAGCACAGTATTATGGCATAAATAGAGAGTATTTGAATTTGAAAATGAGATCCTGGTAGATATGCAAGCTGATAAAACAAGGGGAAAAGAAATGTATAGAAAAACCTAAAATTAAACTCACCAGGTTTAACCATAAACATGAAAAAGTTTCATGAAAAAGGGATCACAGAAAAATCAAAGGAAAAGTGGAAACCTCAAACCCCATGAAAACTTAATGGCAAAATCCCCTGAGATTTCATGGGAGAGATTCTGAATCACGTTCTTGTACAAGTCATGTAGGAATACAGTAGCAAAATAGGCAACATAGCACATAGTGCCACTAGTTTACAGCCACGAGGGCTAAATTCATGGAACAAAAAGGAAAATACGTACAAACTTTGTGGTAATCCTCTGTTGGCTGGCGCGCCTGCCAGACCCTGTTGTCCTTCCTGGTCCATCAAAGGGGTAACAAATACATTGTAAATCAGCTTAAAACAAGTCGAAGGCCATGGAACTGAGACTCACTCAGACTACAGCCATAAGAAAAAATTTAATGGTAGACTTCTAAGCAAGCTGTAACCTCCACATACCTCTCTCTTGCATTCCCTAATCAGAGGATGCAATTTTCTATCAATTACCAGATATATGTCAGTGACTGCATTACCCCAAGAACTAGACTTCAGAGAACCAGTAGGTCCCCCTCCAAAATCTTACCTGCCTGTCAAGCTTCTGCTGACGCAGGCTGCTCCCCTCATCATCCAGAACACTGCAAAGACAAAGCATACGTAATTGGAGCAAATCTATCACTCAAAACAACACCTAACAGCAATCACTGGAGCAAACTCTTGCAGGATTTATCCATATAAAACTTCCACTATGTTCCATGGAAGTTTGCTTGCCCTAATCTGCAGAAGTTGGCTCAAGAAAATTTAAACGCAGTCCATGAAAAACTGAAAAACTCTGGTTCACATAAACCTCAATAAAAAATATATATTCAGCCAGCTCACGAAGAAATGCAAAATCCACAGTCTATAGCTTGTTTTCTTCTCCACTGTCTTCTAATGAAAAATACCAATACATACTGCAACAGGGTTTGATTGAAAATTTGTATAATAAGCATATGAAAAGTGAGAAGTGTAAAAGAGCTGCTTAGCAACTCAGCAGTATTTAAAATTATGTTCGGAAAATTAACTGTCTAATCTTTTGCACACTGAAAACCAGAATTTATTCCTGAATATCTGAAAAGTCACATTGATTGCCATGCACTTCAACTTTTAGAGACCAGCAAGACAAACAGTATTGTGCACTGCCATATTTCTTTCTGCTAGTTGTTGGCAGTTGGGAGATTAGCTCCTGCACGTTCAATCATTTTCATTAATTAGATGTTAAAAACTAATGGCATTGAAATTTTTGTGAAGTATTTTATAAAACTACTGACTACACTTTAATTTTCTGGAGAACAAAGGTCTCTTTTGTAAGAACATTATGGTTAAACATTGGACATAAGTAATTAAATGTTTTAAACTGTAATATATCATCTACAAGGAAAATAGTTCTACAGAACAAAAATACAGCCTCTTACAAGTAGAATTCATTTTTTCTTACAACACATTTTTATAAAATACCAGTCCCTTTTTTATAATCGCTCTTAACAATCACAAAGTAAAAAAAGAAAAAAACCCAGGAGAAATTAACCTGGATTCTGACTTGCATAAAACCAAATTGTATTGCAATGGAAATTTCATTAAAAATGTGACTTCCCATGTATTAATATACACTCTTTGGGAGACAGTAACATTATAGCAGCGTTAGATAGGACAGCTAATAAAGGCATGCAGAATGCCACCCTTCCCATGCCAGCATTATCAAAGACCTATAATTAGGCATTATTGGTAGCATCAGCCTCTTACAGTTTATACTCAGGTTATATGTTACAAAAGGCTGATGTTCGACAGAATGAAACTATGCTATACAAGTACCTGGGGTATGAAATTACACAGTGTTTTGCAGAGGTAATGCATTACTCGTAGTCCACAAAAAAAAAAACAACGAAAAAAACCCTCACAGCCACAAAAATGTTCTGCTTTACACCAAGCACTCTTAGTTTGATAAATTACAGAAACAAGTTATATAAAGAAGACACATATTCCTAGATGGTATACAATATCAGGGTTTTTTTCAAGACTGCGTTACTACAACTGCAATGTATATTAGCTGCACTGCTAGAAAGTAAAACTACCCGAACAGACATCTTTGGCCAAACAATTGAATGAAAGATGCCCAATTATAAAGTTTCAGGCTTAATGGCCTGAACAAATCCTCCTCATTTAAGACAATGCTTGAAAAAAGCCAAAACCATGTAACGATGCTAATACAGACCGTAAGAACTGCAGAGGCAGCAATGCATATACAGCTGTAATACCAAGAGAGGTCGAGAGCCAATACTGCTCCAGCCTATCAGTCATTTGCAGAGCTAAGGAGAAAACTCTAATCTCATCTGCTGTATAAATCAGACTATGCTGACTCCCTCAGATGTGTTAAATGAGCTATATATACACATCTCAGACATTCCCATAGACCACCAGTTCAGTAATTATCTTTATGTGAATATAATGGTTTTCAGTATTATGCTGGATTGGCTGTAATTCTAAATTCTGTATCACAGACAAGGTGTCGAAGCGCTCCGGATGACTCTAGCTTCCTCTGCTTTCCCATCACGCTGTATCCTGGCATAACACACTGCACAGAACAAGGCAGCAGGGAAACGTCCTCGGTCAGGTTCAAAACCTTACCTGTGACTCCCTGGGAAGCCATGACAAGCTAAATCCAGGTTCAGGTAAACAAGCACAGATCCCTCAGGTCTCTTCATGCCCAACCTTACCACGATAAACATGGCAGTTCAAGCAACACCACAGCAAACACCAGTCAGAGGAAGGGTGTGATTTGCATTGATTCAGCATTCCACGAATGCAGAGCAACTATCAGACACACCAAAGGATTGCCAAAAAAATGAACCTACATCCAAAAACTGTGGGTGCTGTAACACTAGAACATCTCTCCATATTGCCCTTCTACTGCAAGACGTTGTTTTTAAAGCCTCTGAACATACGCAATCAAAGCTGACACCAAAAAAAAAACACCTGACAAGCTTCCAGGCCCTTCATTCTCTCACTTTATATTTTATAAAGTTCTGGGTTGTTTCCCACAATCCTTTTGTAAATATGCATTAACTACAAGCCTTACATTATTTAAGCCATAACATTCAACAACTCAAACTGAACTCCAATTTTCTTCCATGATACCGAGGTTCAATAGAATACAGTTATTTCAACAATTCTCGCCTCCTCTCCAGATTACTGGACTTGGACTAGAATGCCTTACTCCCACCAGACAGACCACTGTTTTGAATACTCCACAGCGTAAAAAAGGCCTTAAAAGTAATCTCACTAACACCAACTCTGTTGCTTAATACCAGTATCAGTGAAAAGCTGCAGTTCTGTCCTTTCTTGATGCCTAAATAGTCGTTATGCAAATCCAGATAAAAAGAGGATTCAATTTAGCCTCTATATTCTTCTCCTATTCTAGCAGAGCACTCTAGTTCGAGACTGTGTACCTTGTTAATATTTTCTACAGGACTGGTGAACCTTCGAGTTGCTGATTAGTAACCAACATTTCACATTCCCAAGATTTTCAGTGGAAGACCACTCCTGAGACTGGGTAACTCCCAAGATTTGCCATTAAGGGGCATCAAGTTTTTAATAAATGAATAAATAACTTGATGAATGAAGTAATAAATAAAAATACTAAGCTTTGTTTCTGTAGCAATTCCATCGGGACCTTACTCTTGCGGCCTCCAAAAACATCCGCAGCGGACTCTGAGATGCAAGGACCTTACGCTTGCGGCCCCCAAAAACATCCGCAGCGGACTCTGAGATGCAAGTGGGTAACCACTGCTGACCCTTTCTCACACTTAGTGGAGCTTTGCAGAAAGATTTAGCAGATGGTCTTGCCACCGTGTCTGGCAGTCCATGCACTCTGACAGATGCTCCAGGACTCAGGAGCTGAAATCCAGAGGATCCACCCTATTCTTTCTTTGGATAACACAAAAGTCTGGGAGCAGAAGCACAGCCTCTGCCCTTCCTAGTCTTTGAAAAGAATAGAAATCACTTGCTCTTTTCTCTGGAAGTGCACATGGTGAGGATCCAGCCTATCCTACCCAGTTTCAGAAGTGGCCATGGTTTTGTTGCTCAGTGGTCCAAATAACTGGCATGGTCAGAGTCTAAAGGCCCAGTACAGTGGAAAATCTATGGCCGTACCATGGCAGGACCACTGCAGGAAATAATGTCAGAGAGAACAAGGCTGTTAGAACAATTCTGCCTACAAGTTTGATGTGATACTAGAAAATCCCAGCAGCAGCGTGAAACTCATTCTTTACAGAGAAATGTAACCTTATAATTCATGGAAATTGAATTCTTGAAGAGAATGCATACGTACTAGCAATCTGCTGAGCATGCTGAAGCATCTTGAAGATCCAGCAAGGTTCATTTTTACTCCTGTTTGATCAAGTATCATGTACCCACCTGGCATCTTGGCTATGGCTTTGACCCCATTTAAAATAAAAAACAATTTTAGATTCTATGTAATATTGTAAACAGCACTTCAGGTTTGCAGTAATAGTCTAGTCCAAATTCAGTTAACAAATCAGAACTTGTATATATTTCCTCCAGGGAAGACCTACCCATCTATACATAACTCGAGCGACCCGCCCATTAGAGCTTACTGGATGTTGGGCTTAAGAAGGCAAGCCTCTAGCTATATAACTTAAATATTCATATCAGCAGCCTGGACCAAGGCTCAGAGAGACTTAAGTATTAAATTTAGATAGCATATTTTCACATTTTTAAAATGGCATTTGACTCAAATATCCCCACCTCTTATTTTCTAAAGGGAAATATATTAAATGAACCTTTTGTCCAAGTATTACTTTTCATACCACCTTTTTAAGACACAAAATCTATTCTACAGAGGCAGTTTCAAGATTAAATTCAATTTGCACAAAAATAACCAGACTTTCTATACTGCTGCATGCCATAATGAAGACAAAAATATAAGCAAGAATTTTAGTATTCTAAGCTCTTCATAATCTGTATTCCTTAAAAATCATTTAGAGAGAAACCCAAGACAAATCAGGTTTTAGGGATGAAGCTTCATAATTACATGAAGCTCCACAATTTACTTCTGAGATAGGTAGGAGCTTCTGTAAATAAACATCATGCTACATTTTACTGTAATTACACATGGACTGATTTCAATTTAAATAAAATCAGAAAAGCCTTAAATCAAATAAAAACACATTTCACAGCAAGTACTTCACCTTTACCCTTTGAACATGCAAACTGCTCACATTTCAGTATGGCATTGCAAGAAAAAATAACTAAGAAGAAATGTTTTCAGTTACAATGTGCAAGATGCATGTAGTCACTGATTTTTTTTTTTTTTTTTTAAAGAAAAAGTCTGACACAGTAAAGCAGCTCTATTGTTTCTACCTGACAAATGAGGCAATGTTTTTTTACTTCCTGGCACTGCTTTCTGTGACAATACCTTTTTTACCAGGACAAAGGTCCAAAATCACATCTGTCACATCTCTGCAGTCCAGCACTAGTTGCAGTGAGAAGTGTTCGGGTCAAACAAGCAAAGACATATACTACCACTAAACTTTCATACACTGTTTAAAAGCGTCACCCTTGCATTTTCTCTTTCTCCTGCTTCATGATAACACATTACTAACAGCAGCACTCATGAACTCTATGTGAAATCGGGAACCTTTGCGCAAGCAAAATGAATGTACATAGTCAGGGAAAATTCCTGAAACAAACAGTTCGCATTATAAAAAGATGGAGAATTGGATAAGAAAACATTACTCCCATTTACAACACTAAACCAGAAGCAATGGAAGATTAGAGGAGGTATTTTCATCTTGAGTTTCTGCTGCCGTATTGTCAACTGCAATTCAAAAACTATGGATAATCAAACCAGAGAGAAAGAAAAAAAAAATACACCATACCAGACTAACCTTCAAGATCCCTCAGATCTTTCCCATGCACTCTTGATGTGAAGAAAGGTGGTATGTTGCTGTTTTAAGAGAAGCCAGTTATGGGATCTTCTAGAACACTGCTGACTCAAAAGGGCAAGAATGGGTATAATGTGCCATTTGAACGTTACAAAGTCTCTGAAAACATGAAATAAAATTCCTGCAAAGAGATAGCACTTGGCTTACTGGATACCATTTGTCATATTCACCCAATTACACTTCTCTATAATCTCTATACTTCCATAAAGTCTCTGTAGTTGCATAAAACCCAACCGCTCTGGATAATGTTACTGTTAAGCCTTTAGGAACAAGCTTTCCAGCAGCACTGATGAAATGCTACTGTAAAAGCCCATTAACAGGGTCAGGGACCTGCAGGTTGAAGTCATGCTCCAGAGGGAATGGCACACAGTTAGGTTCTTCAAAGAAGTGAAATTCAATTAATTCCTAACCAGTCCCAACACCTGCAAGTCCCCACAAAAAATAAAGTTGGCTCCCCCATTTACACCATATCACAGAATCACAGATCACAGAATCATTAAG
>NW_010564929.1:0-214 GCF_000687285.1 Phaethon lepturus
CAGCATGAGCCCCTGCCTGTACCCAGCCTGGGAAAGCCCCGGTGGGGCCAGAGACCCTCATCCTGAGCCAGGCTGTGTGCAGGGCCATCCCCAGCAAAGGGGCAGGAGGAACCAGACCACCCCGCAGAGGAAACCTCTCCATTAGACGCGAAGTCCAAGAGGAAGAGACGGTGCCCGCAGCGGGCGCAAAGTCGGGGAGGGCAGCAGGAGCGGG
>NW_010564929.1:284-950 GCF_000687285.1 Phaethon lepturus
GCCACATCTCAAGCCGTTGCCTTTCTGGGAAGAGCTGGAAGGGGGTGGCTGAGCTGACAAATCCATCCTCCTCCTGCCTGATGCCAAAGTTGAAGCACGTGACACTCTTTTTCGGGGAGCCAGCTTGCTCCTCCGCAGAGCGATGTTGGCCCCTGGGACACGAGGCTGGACCACAGCTGCACCCAACCTTCAGCTCCTGCTCCCTTTAAAGCTCCCCGGCATCCTGGGGTGCAGCTCAGCACCACCAGCCCAGCACCTGCTGCCCTCCCCAAAATGGGCTTGCCTGTGCCTCCCCAGGCTGGGGCAGCTGGAGCCCACTGCTGCCCAGTCACTGCCACCACCCTCGCAAAGATGGGCCACCCTTGCCGCAGCCCCCGGCGCTGCATCCCCCCGGCTCATGGCCAAAAGCAGCCAGGATTCCTGCACATCCCACCGGGCTGCGGCTCTCAGCACGACAGCGGCAGGACACAGGGAGGAGGGTCTCGCACCGGCTCGCCCCCCAGCCCGAGCCTTGCCCAGCACATCCCCCTGCACCCCCTGCCCCGGCGCAGGTAAATCCCTGCTTCCAGGGAGTGAAGGAAATTAGCTTTTTTTCTTTTGGCACTTCTCTTGATGTTTCCCCGAGTTCCTCGCTGCATTCAACAGATCAGCTCCGTTCCCTCCCTC
>NW_010564930.1:0-4521 GCF_000687285.1 Phaethon lepturus
GCAGGAACAATGAGCCTCTGTCCCACACGCCGCCGCAGCGAGAACAAGAACCAGACCGAAAAAAGAGAGGGGGGAAAAAAAAAGAAAAGGGGGGGGAAGGAGAAAGATTTTCATCTTGCAGCAAAGCTGCACTCGTATTCACCTCCTGCCTCAGCAAAGCTGAGACGCTCAGTGCCCACGCCCGCGGACAGACAATAAGTTATCAGCGCTGGTGAAGGACAACGTGGGTTTTTTCTAGCGCAAAGCCTTTACCACCCCCCTCCAGGGACCCCCCGGCCCCGTCTCATGCCCACACGGCCGATTTCCAGAGCCGGTGACAAATTCCACATCACCGCAAAGGAATTTCCTTTCCCTTCCAGAGATAAGGGAGCAGGCGGGGCGCAGCGGGGCGGCCCCCCTCCGGCTGGCATCCCCTGCAAGAGGGGTTTGCCGTGCTGATCGATGGACGGTTGGACACCGGGCCGCCTTAAAATCCCATTTTGCTGTTGTTTAAGGCTTTCGCCTAAATGACATCTGCAAGTTCTTGGGGAATTGGATTGTTCTCCCGCCCTCCTGGCCAGGGCAAGCCCAAGGCTTCCCGCAGAGCTCCCTGGCCCGCGGCTCCGGGCTGGCTCCCCCAAAAACGCTCCTCACCCTCCCGGACCCTGCCCGCGGCTCAGCCAAGGGGCTTCAGTGCCGCAGTGATGACCTCGGACCAGAGGTGGCCCCTCTGCTTATGGATTTCTCCTTGGAGAGGTTTTTAGGAGAGAAGCTCTCCTAAAAAGCCCTTCAAGTGTGGCACGAATTGGGCTCTTCCCCTGCTGCTTTTTTGCCTAAAGCTTTCCCCTGGGCCACGCCATTAGTTTGTGTGACTCAGTAGCTTTGATGGAGCGACGCTGATTTACACCAGTCGATGAGCTGCTCTGATTTTCTTATAGAAAATCACTGTTAGGCTGTTACACTTAACCTGTACTAAACTGTGCATGAATGATTTATTGTGTACTTCTCATGCAAATGACATTAACAGACGCTGTCATACAGAGGCGAAGATGCTAGAAGATTACTAAAAGCTGCTGCACTTAAAAATGTTTCAGAAGAAAATAATGTCTTATATTGTATTACCTGAGCAATACATCCGACTCTCCCCTTGAAGGCACGTACGTGAGAGAGCAGTGTGAAGGCTGCGTTGCATCGCATCGTGCGTGAAGCACCTTGAGGCTTTACCAGAAAAGCTACAAGAAGTGTTTTAAAGGAATATATATTGATAACCAGAGCTGCGTTACGGGGAAGGAGAGAACTGTTTTCCTCACATTTCTCGTTCAACCCGACTCATGATCCAGGAGCGTTTGATGGCTTCAGGATCAGGCTGCAGAGAAGAAACAAACCAAAAGCAGTCCCGTCTAATTAACTGAACATATTTACATGTGTAAAACTCTCCTGTAGCCTTCGTAATGACTAATGCATAATTATGCACAGACAAATCCCCACAGTAAACACAAATATTTTTGTTTGTGATTATTTATCTCAGGAGAGCTTAGCAATTTGTCAGGGCTTTGCAGAGCTCCTCAGCGGAGCCAAGCGAGGTGTGGGCAGCGGGTGACTGCCCATGGTCACCCCAGGAGGCATTTTAGCCGTGCAGCGAGAGAGGAGGCCAGCTTTTTGTTCACAAAACGTCTTTGCATTGAGATATATAGATTTGGACCAAAAGAAAGTATTTCACAGAATCACAGAATCACTAGGTTGGAAAGGACCTTCAAGATCATCAAGTCCAACCATTAACCCAGCGCCACCATGTCCCCTAAACCATGTCCTGAAGTGCCACATCCACACGTTTTTTGAACACTTCCAGAGATGGCGACTCCAGAAATACTGCGGTTTCACACAAGTTTAGAAAACATTCCCAACCTTTTCATCCTACAACCCTCTTTCTTATGCGCTGCCTCCCCCAGACTGCCGGGACAGGATCGGGCTCATGTGTACTCATCGTGTCTAGATGTGACGTTACCAGGTGATGTTTGTCCACCAAGAAAAGCCATTTCCCAGTGGCTCCTTCCTCTGCCCACGTTCAGGTGTCTGAACTGCACAGCTGAGCTGCAGGAGGCAAGTAGGACAGGCGTCCTCGAGGGTGCAGCATCCTCCAGCGCGTTGTGGAGGGGATGTCTGTAGAGGAAAGGGACATCCTCCAGTGGCTAGATCACTTGGTCCCTTCACCATGAGAAGACCAGCATGGACACAGCAGCTTCCTGAAGGGAAATACTGTATTATCCCAGAGCCTGCAGGAGAAACGATGAAAAAACACACGGAAAACAAGAAATCCTTGTAGCCAATTTGGAATGAAGATTTTAGCTGGGATGGCGGGAATCTATTGGCATGTCGGACCCATGCACCACGCGTGCTGGGGAGCCAAGGGAGCGCTGAGCAGAGCAGAAAGCAAGAGCACTTGCAGAGTGTAAAAATGCAGTTTTAAAGTCTTCCCACCGGCCCCAGCGGATGCCAGGTTCTCATACTTTGACTTCAGCTTCTGTCGTCTGCTGGTTCGCCCCAGGGCGTTCCCCAGCTCAGCGGCAGGGACGGACAAATCTCCCCCACGCACACGCCGACCGATGCGCGTTTGACACCAGCTGTGACGGCCCCTGGGTTCAGTGGGGCATCTGTATCACAAAATCCATAGCGCTTTGCCCTTGCACAGCGCATTACGGCGGTCCGGAGAGAGGTGGGGGAAGCGGGGCATGGGGTCGCATGCCCAAGCCAACACCACGGCTCTTCACAGGCAGCTACAGGCAGCTGCGGGCCAGTCTGCCTGGTGCCCCAAGCTGGCTGGGCACGTGGGAGCTCTGATCCACCCCACTGGCATCAAGTCTTCTCCCTGCCTGGGAGCCGCGTGGGCATCTCACCCCGCTCCGATGCCTGCGCAGCGCGAAGAGCCTTCCTGAACCTCTCAGGAGTCACCGGGCTCCCGGTCTGCTCTTCGAGTCCTCTGTGCCATGTCGTCTTAATCCATGGAGCCATGCAACCCCCAGTGATAAATTTATCACTTAGTCAACGGCTTTTCTCCTAAAATCCTCTTCAGGGAACAATTCTCCTATGGCTGATACAGTGACTAATTGATAACTTTCTTTAAGGGGACTGCATGATAACTTTCTTTAAAGCAGTATATTATGATCAGTGGGTTTTCCAAGGAGTGTCCTGCTCTCTTAATTCTCACCTTCATTATTTTAATACCTCTGTAAAATGGATTTCTAATGGATCTATATTGCCATAAAACTTCAGGGATGGTGGGTGGGTGTCAATAAATTCTTTGCAATCCGAGCGGCTCCGCCAGCCGGGTAGGGAGCAGAGTGACAAGCTCTCAGGAGAAGCCAGGTCTTGACTCAGGACTGCAGCTTCCAGCGGCGTGACCTCCCCTGATTTGACCCCATCCTGCTGTCTCTGAACACGTTGCAAAACTTCATTAAGCAACATGACTAGTATCTGTCACAAGCAATTCTTTCTCTCCCACCTCCTCACCCCAGGGATAAATCATATCAGCTCTGTCAGGAATACAGAAGCTGCCCCAGGTACAATCCAATCCGAAGTGTTGATACCTGGTAAGTCTGTGCAGAATAATAGTCATCACATCAGAGCATTTTCACCCAAAGATCCCAAGGCAGGCAATAAATGAACATTATATTGACATCAACTCCCTTCGAGACGTTCCCTGCTACCAACGGGATGGAAGGCAGCAGCCACTAGCCCCAGCTGAATCAAAGAAAGAAGTGGATGTTATGGCCCTTCGAAAACATGGGAAGATTTGAGAGAGGTCAAATTATTCCTGTGATAATTAGCCAGGACATTGGGAAAAAGTCTTTTACCATTGGCTCCGTCACCTGGTCTCATGAGAACTGTTCAAGAATATTATTTTTGTCTCATCCAGTTCTTGGGCTATAGTAGAAATGAGCGGCAGGCACGAGCATTTGCCGTTTTGCCATCCTCTGCCCCGAGGAGCTCCTGGGAACGGGAGGCGTTGGAATGAGGTGTCCTAGTGCGCGCAGTAGAAAGGAGTCCCCGACTGGAAGCGTAGGAGACCCAAGCCAGATGTGTTGGCTTGTTCCATCGCTAGCGTTTGAGGTCAAATGTGTCGTCATTATAGAGTCCTGCTGCAAAATCCCACCAAAGGTGTTGTTTGTGCTAACGAACTGGCACTGCGGAGGCAGTAAGGGGACCGCGCCTGGCCTGAGGACCTTGGTTTCTTTTTTTTCTTAAGTATTTCCAAGTCCTTTAACTGCTGTTTTCGTAGCTGGTGGGGTGCTAGAAGATGTTCTCCTCCCTACCACTTGTTTCTGAAGAATTTTTATCCCTTGCTTTTTTTCTTTCCGGTGCAGCTGTTCAAGCTATCCATGTGAAAAAAGGTCAGACTGGTATATACAGCAAAGTGACCTTTTTGTGGACTGCCTCCAACTCCCTTTTATTTCCATCAGGAAAAGAGACTTGCAAATAGGTAGGAAAACCAAAAGCATCTTGAGTTTTGAGCACGTCAGGAAAACAGCTCCAGTGCTTTCCCTA
>NW_010564930.1:4552-8342 GCF_000687285.1 Phaethon lepturus
CTGCGTGGGATGAAGATAAAAATCGACAATCTGAAGGAGACTCTGAAACACCTTTTTCTGAAAGGCCTTTTCAGCACAGAAGCACTGGCACCTTCCTCCCGGTTCATTGAAAGGTTGGGTAATAGTTTTTTTTCCCCTTTCTGCTGCAGGATTTTTATTACAGACCCTTGGCTTGGTGTCCCCCCCGTGAGCCTGCCAGTGCCAGATATAACAACTTCAGCATTTCACCGGGGTTTTGCACACTCGGTGCTGGGTTTTCTGTAGCATCCGGAGCCATGTCTGGATGATGAGCACGCTCTGTGCCACCAGAATAGGCTGGGTCTTCCCTCTGCTTGTTCCAACCCCCCTGTACCAACAAATGATGTCCATGAAGGTAAACACCAGAGCAAGAGAAACCTATTCTTGGAAACACTTTTACCATCAGGAGCACGACGCAACTCTGCACATTTTTGCAGCCTCTAAACTTGGGGTGCTGCATCCACATCTTACAACCTCTAAAACATTGCTTCCTCCCCCCCAAAGTAAGCTATAGGGCAGACTATAGGGTCAAGTCCTGGGCTCTGCCCCCTCTTTTCAGGACAGGTGATTATATATTTAATGTTAAACAGCAGAACGTGTTATCGCAGCTGCTGTGCGCTGTGGCAAGTAGGGTAGAGAGCGATGCACTTCTTGCTTGCTTTTTGGCCTCGGGACACTTGTGATCTTGTTTATACAATAGCTCTGCTTGGAGAGCAAGAATAAAAAATACCTTGTTTTTCCCCCTTACCAGATTGCGGGTTAGCATCATGCTATATCTCTCTCGTGGGAAACACAGGTTGGAGACTCTCAGGTTGGGGAGGGAATTGAATCCAGATGTTACCTTTTCTGGGCAAGTGTTTGAAGTATTCGGTTATTATACAAAAAAGGAGAACCAGCTCATCCAACCTAGGGGTAATAGATGGGCTTTCAGGCTCCTGTGGTGATGCTCGCTGCGGTGGGTTTGCTGACGTGAAACCTCTGTGCCAGAGATCGGGAGGATCCCGGGGTACCATGTTTTCAGGGGTGCTTTCTGCTTTGGGCCAGTGCCACCGAGAGGACGTTTCATAGCTGGCTCCAACTGCGCCAGTGCTGGTTGCCTCACACTGGGGCATAGTCCCACCAAGCGGGCAAAGAAGAGTTATTCTTTTTGCATGAAAGTGTGGGGAAAGAAACAGAAGTTATTCAAATGAGTTTTTCAATGAAAAGAATGACCTGTAAGCTCATTTAAGGGTTCGCCCTAACGATGCGGTTTGTTGGTAGGATGGCCAGGAGGGATGTGTTTGCATCCTTCAGAGGGAATGGACTCTGTGCGAGTGTCTCGCACATCCATAACTCCCTTGGGAACCTGGGGAAGAGCCTGTTGTGTCCTGGATCCCACCCTCCCAGTGTGGCCATATATATAAAACCCTGCCTCTGAGCATCAGCTCAGACAAGGGAGGGCTTTTGAGGTACAGCTTCATCTTGTGTGGGCTCTAGGAAATCTTGTTCGTCATCAGAGACCAGATTCTCCCTAAGGCATGAGGTTGCGTTTGTCATTAAACGTGGCTAGTGGTGGTGTCAGCTTTGAGGTGAATTTTGCGTGTGCTTGTTATTGCTTGTCGAGTAGTGCTTGGTGAATATTTTGACCCACTTTTGTAGGTGGTTGGATCATAGAAAAATAAGTATAAAGTCTACAATGGAGGACTACTGTGCATGAAGACCTCTGCTTAGCTTAGCTTTGTCACTCGCAGCAAAGATAACACCGTATCTGTGTGGTTTCTCACACTCACGTCCACCCGCTTAACACGTCCAGCGCCCTGTGAACATTTTGGTCACAGCCCTTTCCCCGAGACGCGGGCGTATTGGGAAATTAGAGGTTTACAAGGCAGCGGTGCAAGCGCAGGAATTCCTCCTCCTCTGCCAGCAATGAACTGCTGGCATCATACATCCCTTTTCTTTTCCTTCACACTAGATCACATCTGTTCTTACTCATGTGTGACAACAAAAGTCTACCTGAGTGCTGGAGGGAAGGAGAGAGTTCAAAGGCAGCAGCAGATGCCCGAAGCGATGGCTCCCATGCTGGAGCAGCTCTGGAAGACAAAGCTGGAGGAGAAGCCCGTGCCCTGCCGAGGTCCCGCGGCCGTGGCTCAGCTCGGGACAAAGGGGCTGTTAAGGGACGGATGTACCGTACGCGGTGCCAGCAGTCACCAGCCGCTGCAAAGCCTCAGAGCCCACGGCCCTGGGGCTGCAAACGCGCCCGGGGATCTCTGCCAGCTCCCGGGGAGTGCAGCCACGGGAGCGGGGAGGGCAAAACCCTGGAGGGAGACCAAAGCAGGAGAAAAATTAAAAAAAAAAAAGTGAACTTTGCATTGGATAAAGCCCTGTATTTAATGGTAAAAGAGCTCAGGTGAGAAAGGAATGATTTACTAGAATGCATTTTTACCCGTTACAGATAGTATTTTAGAACATCAAACACAACGGGCTCTCTGTGGCTGTGTGGTTGAGGTTACATCACGCTTTTTATGGTAATTTTGCCAGGGCCAAGAAAACATATTAGTACACAAATCACTTTCAGTTTTATTCCATTTTGACATTTCAGGGACTCCAGCAACTTGGCATCGCTCTGCAGAGCCAGCCATTCCTGGAAATATTTGTGTGTTAAAAGTGTGTTTCGCATTACAAATATTTGCACATTCACAACAGGTATTTTAGGGCCCCATTTGACCAGGAACATTGCTTTGTGCAATTGCCAAGCAGAGTTTTTGGTGGAGGGCAGCCTCCCATAGGTACATTATGAGTACGAAGATGCTTGTCCCATATGCTTGTGAAAAGGGCACGTGGCTTTATCTCTTCTGCTTATTTGGGGTTTTTTGGCTTATCATAAGAGCAAAATCTCTTGCGAAAGAAGCAGTGTGGCAACCTCCTGCTGCTCCAGCGCGGTCTTTGTGGGAAGGAGTCTATAGGTGCTGACCTATATTTAAGCAAGAAGAGCAAGCAGGGAGCTGTGCTGACTGCTCCTGCAGCCGCACCGGTGCTGCTCTCGGGATTGCACAAGCCGAGGAGCACAAGGGCTTTTCTGCTCCAGTCCAGCTCTGCCACCGTCGTCGTGTTTGAATTCAGTCCTGGTGAAAGGTGCCAGACTGACATTCAAAACGTGTGTGTGTGGGGGGAAGCCTTGTTCTTCGTAATTTTTTCCTTTCTTTGTGTTGATGAAGTACAATGGGGCACTTAAATCTGATTTCTGTAACATTTTGTATATGTATAGATCACGGTCTGACCTGGAGAAGACACTTTGTTCTGACTACAATGATCTGGTATTTCATATTTTATTATTTTTTTGTCTTCCACGTTGAATTTCTGTTGCATTCTGGCACAATATGGGCTCCCTCCAGTGGTCAAGGGACTCTGGGCTCCTGCTGCCGCTTGCCCAGGCGCTGGAGCCGGCGGGGTGGCTTTGGCGCACGGCGTCGCAGATCTGGATGGGCATTTGGCTGTACTTTCCTTCTTTCCCCCGTCTCCTGCCGGTGTGTCACCCCACTACGACAGAGACGCCCCGCTCTGTACCGCCCAGTCGGTTGGCACTGAAGGGGAACGGCCTGCGCGAGTAAAGATTCGGGCTTTCCATGTCCTTGCAGTTCCCAAAACGTTCGCTGCAGAAGGCGGAGAGGAGGCAGGAGAGGAGAGAGAACCGGAGAGGAGCTGCTGGAAGACTTGGACACAAGTTTTAGCAAAAATGACTCGGTTTTGCCTTCCACTCTGCCCCGCGGTCCTTTGAGAGCGGACCCAGCCCTTC
>NW_010564931.1:0-24068 GCF_000687285.1 Phaethon lepturus
CCAAGCCCTGGGGAACACCGCTTGTGACTGAAGACAGAAGATACATTAATTAATGTATTAATAATGGGACAATTACTTGCCCAATTTAGGGACAGCAATGTCACATTTGGGTGCAAAAGACTGAGCATTTATGAAACAACATCTAGAGAAGTCAAGTTATTTTGTTCAGTGAAGAGAAATTGCTATCTAGGGAATGTGTAGGTGGAAGCAGAGCTCACTGATGGACAAAGGGTGCAGATAATGAATGGAAAAGCTGGGGTGTTGTGGGAAGAACACATTGGCCACCCACACTAGATGAATTAAAGCACATCCAAGTAACAGATTTCAGACAGACCGAAGTTCCCTTCCCTACAGTCCAAACAAAACCACATTTGCTCTTGTAGACCACTTAACCAGAAGCTCTATGAACACAGCTAGCATGGCACCGAGCCTGAGCTAATAAACTTTGCTTAAGGCCAAGTTTAGAGCCCAGGTCTGGCATCACACAACAACAGTCATGAGGCTTCCTATCAGCCTGAGGGGTAGACAGAGTCTGAACTGCATATGCTTATTTCTGGGGAGATACCATGAACATGGTAAAACAGGAGGAAGAAAAAAAAAAGAAAGAAAAAAAAAGATTAGCTTCTTGGGGGATTTCTCTAAAGAATATGGTGATTGGTATGGTAAGACTTTTGGAGAGGACACTGGATATTTGAATATTGATATCCCATGTATCCAGAGAAGAAAACAGAGTGACTGTCAGGATGAGTATCATGAAATTGAACATAAATTCCTGTACTTGTCTCTGCCTCATGCAATTTCATCAGTTATATGAGGAGTAAAAACAGTTTCCAAAAACTGGTGGAAAGCCTGGCCTCTTGAAGAGCACACAGATTCCTGTGAAATCATGAACTGCCAAACTGCGCTTACAAGCAAGACAGCGCTTATTTTGGTGAAAAAAACACTTCCACTACCATTAATTTGCATCTTCCACCATTAATTTGCACACCTTCTGCAGAGTGAACTTTGTCTGGAAAAAAAAAACAGATAAAAGCGAAAAAACACAACCCACCGTTATAAGCAAACACCAGCACCCTGTTACGGAATAGGTTTGATACTTCTCAGTACAACAGCTTGAAGGAGCAGCACCCATGCGGAGGCCCTTGAATGCTCACAAAAACATACACAATGAACTAGTCACCGCTAACTATGATCATCAGACTGCAGAAAAATTAGGTGCAGCCAGGATGGCCTGAGGAGAGGCAGGGAGAGGACTCAGAGCCCAGTATTGCCACTGCCATCTAGAGACTTTAAAAACAGATGTTTCTTTCTGTCCCTAGACCTCTCCTGCCTGCCCAAAATTTGGTTTCGAACGTAAGAAAATATGAGCTGGAAGACACATAGCTTTTTAGAAAAATGTAACTCCACAAAAGTCACATTTGGCATGGAAATCCTATGCTCATCGTTTGTTGAAAGTACTCCCTTAAAAGTACTCCAGCCAATTTAGAGGAAGGGTATCAAAGAATGTTTCTACTTTTTTTTTCTTTTCAGTATTTTGTCTCACATAAAGGAAGTGTTTTTCTTCTGAAAATGAGGCCCTTGTGAATAATGAATAGAAATGTTCCCATTAAGCATTTTTAGAATAACTTTTTCTTTTATGAGGCACAGTGTAAATTGTGTGCATTGTCAAAATCTGGAACATTAAATTTCACACAAATAGTGCCCCTTTAATACCAGTTACCTGTATTTATGATAATTACCCTTTGTAACTAAACAGCTTTATACCTTCCCTTCACAGAACAAGTATTGTGGTTGCATTAGTTCATTAACATCACAGCAGGTACTATAAAATAAATTGCAGAACTCACTGCACATGTAGAACATATTATATACCTAAGTGCTTAGTTATTGACATTAAGATACCCCAGTGGCAAGTCATACAACCTCAAGCAAAAAATAAACAAATAAACTACTACTAGAAAACACGAGCAGTTCTTGTTATTTGAGCAGAATTTTAGGAAAGCAAGTTCTATGCCAGAGAGAGACCAGAGGAGTAAATTAAGTAGTTCAGGAAAAAAAAAAAAGCCCTCCCAAATAAGCTTTACAAGTGTTTGCATAGTATTGCACATTTATGTATCAGCGTAAAACAGTTGCAAAGGAAAAACTGAAGGCTTGGAAAAGAATTTCTTAGAAGTCACAAGGACCCAAACACAACTCAGAAATACCTAAGCATCTAGAAGATCGCGTGGTACTTGGCAGATGATTATAAGCAGAGATGCTTAAGCTAGCTCAGCCTCCAGAAGCAGGCAAGAAGCCACAGCACAGTATTTATTTGGTCTGACTGACCCTACCTTACAGCTTTAGTGCAAGTGAAGTGCCACAAATTACTCTCTATCTGGTATCCAAACCAGCACATGCATCTCTACAGGGTGCAAAGGAAACACAACCTTAGAAAAAGAGACGCATCCTCCATTGGCATAGCACAACCAGAAAACCTCAGCAAGCTAAGGGAGGGATTTCCAGTTTTCAACTGAGCATAGCCTGCACTGGCTCTAACATGCAACACCTCAGACTTTCAAGAATAGGGAGTTCTTTTCAAGAAAAGAAAAAAATATTGGCACTTTTTTCTAAGAGACTTAGAACAACTTGCTGAGCCCTGCAGTAGGCTTTAACATTCCCCACTCCCATATGCTCAATCCAGAAGACATACTTAAACTTCTAAACTACAGTATCAACTGTCTTCTGGATTTTGCTATGCACTAAAAGCATGGTGACACCCAGATCATGAACAGCTGAATGAGAACCCCCCAAAATGAATGGGGCAGTTCAAATCTCAGACATATTTTTCATGCTCTGGGCCAATTCAGGCAGTCATCTCTGTATTTATTAGTCAATCTCAAAATGGTTTTAAAGTTCTCAGCAAATTTTTACAGCTAGAGATTTGGGTCATGATTAGTTGTGAACACTACCACACTGTTTGCCCAACCTTTTGGAAGCAGGCAGGGTTATGTACATTTAAACCAGAGGCAACAGTTCAGTTGGCACCAAATGCAGTTCTTTTTGAGCAATAGAGCACTAGGACTTCTAGAATGCACTAGACAAACTCCTAGAAAGTTTCCTGTTAGAAGCAAACTTCCAGCAGTTCAGACAGAGCTCTGCTGAGCCCAACTTGCCTTTTATTAATCCGAGCTCTAGCATTTCTGTCATACCAAGCAAACAGAAACTGGATGCCAACACTCCTACAAATACGGCACTTGTCATTTACATGCTGCTTTAAAACAAATCACACTATAAGGTTACACAAGAAAAGTAAGCAAACCTTCAGAGCTGCAGTCAGACAGGTTGTCTGTCAGAGAGTCAGAAAGAGGCTCAACAGGACCGATCAGTTCAGACCCATCATGCACCTCTCCACCCTGAAAAAAAAAGAGGGAAAGGAATTATTTAGCTGCTGTGCTCTATGAAAAGTCTCATTATATAGAAGTGATAGTCAAAATTAAATTTCCTAACCAATGAATGCTCCATTAAACTAGATAAGCCTGCCAAATTAAACAAGGGCTTTTGGTTAGGCCGTGTTTGGTTGCCACAGCCTGTATAGGTATCTAAACAGTTAGCCTACTGCAGCTTCAGAATCCTGAACCATACAGGCTGCAGCAGGCCTGCCTGCAAATCCCAGAGTTTAACAGGGAGAGAACAGCAATGCTCCTGCTCTCCTGTGGTACATACAGTCTGTGCCCTTCAGTGGTAGTCGCTAGCTCAGCAGTTCCCTCACGTAGGAGCATTTGTCCATCAGAATAATGTCCTACCCATGACACACTATCTTGAGCTCAGCCATAGTCAAGACTGGACAAACAGGTAAGATAGGTCCAGGCCAGCATATAAGGAGGACCTTATTCCCTCCCAAGCCTGGAAGGAATCAAAGGTAAAGTAAAGTAACAACAGGAACAATTAACTGCACCAGAAACCACCTAATTTTTTTTTTTAGTTATTTCTGCTTCACATCTCAGAAAAAGCCCAGCGCATTTTCACACTAGCCAGCCCATTTTTCTGTAGTCTATAGTACACAGGCACACACAGTACTCCCTTCAGCTGTTTCTAAGACTTCATTATCCAAGGCTATCTCTTCATGGCTAGTTGCACAAAAATCTGAAAAGGAACAAAACCACCTGTGAGCAGAGCTAAAGGACATGGGCTGAACTGGTGACTGATCAAAACCTAAGGCTTTCTTACAGGAAAACATGATACAACGTCAGCTAACAAACAAGCCTAAATTATTACACTTGCATAACTCCCCTTATAGACATACTTGCTCCTATAAAAATCAATACCATTCTACTTTAATTCATTGCCTTAAAAAGCCAGAAAAGGTCGATTGGAAGGCTAAAACTAATAGTTTTGTTAAGCAAAGGAGGGAAAAAGAGCTCTGAACAAATACCCAAAACAACAGAAGTATTTCCAAAGAACTGAAAAAGTACAAATGCAAGTAAACTGAAAAGTAAAATATTCTAACTCAGCCTCCCATTCATAGTTGCCACAAAAGCTTAAAGAAATTATTTTAAGTACTTTAAAGGGGGGCTCTGTAATAAATAATCACATCATGAAAACAAGTGAAGATTTTTAAGCTTCCCTGTAATTTTGCCTTTACATACGTATTATTTAAATATACTTAACACGTCAGTACACTTAAGTCCCATCTCAGCCGTATGAGCATTCCTTAATTCCAGGGAGTTACTATCAGATTTACATGTAGTTATGATTACGTGTTTGCAGAATGTTCGAGTAAGCTACTGAAAATAAAAGAGGTTTGAAGGAAGTATTGAAAACAAACTGCTTCAGATGTAATAAAGAAGTCTGAATCAACGTGTTGTCTTAAACTGTGTTATGGAGAGCGGTTATACAAGCAGCGCATTTGACTAGTTATATGCCCAATTTGTTGTCACAGACCTGAATCCATACCAGGCCATAAGAAAACAGTCTAGACAGTCTTCCATCCTTTGGTTTGAAGCTATAAATACTGACATAAAATATAGAAACAGTGAGAATATTTTTATTGCTTCCCCACTGAACACCTGGCTTTAATACCATGGGTTTTGCTCATCATTCAAGAAACAAAAATTCCAAATCCCTTCACCTGACATTCCTGTAAAACTTTCTACCATGCAGAGGTGTGGTATGGGGTTTTTTTAAAGCCACATTTCTGGGGTGAATGGAAAACTCACAGCCATTTCACTAAGCATGTCAGATCAGCTCACTGTCACTCCACAGTTTATAAAGTAAAGCGGAATCAACACTACACTTTATTCATATCAGTAAAAAGCAAATACTTCTGCAAATACTAACAAACCTTAAAAAATTCTTCAAGCTGTTTGCTGTTATAGAGAGCAGGGATATTGGCAGAAAACTGCAACAGATCTTCAGCACATTGCCTTCTTTCTTCAATCACAGTTTCATCAAATCGCCCTGGAACAGAAACACAGATTGACAGTTTTAGAAATAACTACACATTTATTCTGCAATAATAACCACCACAAAAAAAAAAAATCAAGACAAAAGCAACCTTCTGGAGACAATGCCCTGAGTCTATGAAAGTCATTCCATGCTTCAGGAGAACATAATAAATCTTCAAACTTCCTAGTCTCAATTGTCCCTAGAGTCCCATCTTCTGCAATCCACTCGGATGATGAAAGCTGGCAGCTACGACAAGAATTCTTCGCCCTCTCATTGTAAGAATATGTGAGGCAACACTCTTGATTAGCCAAGAGACACTAACGGGTGTCCAGTGTTATCTAACAACAAATGATACATGCACAATTTGACAATATGCCAGTCAGTGTCAGCCTTGATTATGGCCCAAATCCTGTAAGGAGCTGAGCATTCTTCACATATTCTCAAGAACAACGCACAGTACGAGCAGATAGTAAACGAAGTATTGCTAAAAGCCCCCAAACAGATCATCAATTCCAAGGTGCCATTTATGGAGGAGACAGAGTGTAGGGGAGATGGTGAAGCCCTGCTACCAGGCTCTGAAGCCTTCCTCTGAAGTAGCTCCATGCAGACAGGGTCTCTACTCCTCCTGGATTCAAGGTGTAAGCAGAGCTGGGAAGCAGCTCATTTACCAAAACGTATGATCCTTCCCTTTTCCCTAGCCAGCACCCAAGACATTCCAATTAGAAAAAACGTATTCAAAAAACAATCCCACAGTTCACCTGAGAGATTTGCTTCTCAGGAGAAAGAACCCTTGGATTGTTACCTTAAATTCACGTTCTTCGCAATTGCATGCAACTTCTTTTAGCTTTTCATATCAATGTCACTTTGTTGTTGAAATAGTTACAAGTTTACAAAAGGAAAAGAGCAGAGGTTAACAGTAATAATTGGAGGAGAATGGAACAGATATTGGAATAGCTATACAGAGGGGAAAAAAAGACTGGGAAGACAAGTTCAAGACACAGTATTGCTATAACAGCATGAGCAGAAAAATAAGAACCACCTGTGACAGCTCTGTGGCATTAACCTTTGAAGAGGACAAAAGAAACATTGAATACAGAAGCAAAATTCATTTATACTCAGAGCAAGCAAAAACATAATCCCAGAAGAAAGTATCAAAGCAGGATTCTTTCCAGAAATTCTTCAAGTAAATAGCTCCTGCCCATGTGGTACCAGAAAAAAGAAAATAAAACTAGAAAGACACACACATACTCACAAGATCACAAACAAAGCTTTTGGGGGTTATTCATCCATGAAAGGAAAGGAAAGACATCATTGGGCTAATTTTCAGCTGCATCAGTTCCGTGACTTGTTCACTCTGCCCTTTCAGCTGTACAAACAGCAGCCATACAAAAGAGCGAGCAACAAGCAAGCAGAAAGAAGGCAGAGGCAATGCTACCACATTGAGTGGTGACACTGAAATCAGGCTCTATTAAACTGTTCATCAAACTTCCTATGTCTTCAGAGCAACACCGTAGGTGCATTAGGGCTTTTGTTTCATTCCACACAAAAAGAGAACATCATGGAATAAAAAAACATCCCTCAGTAAAGCGCAGCAGCATGGGCAGTTAAATGAATCTAAAAAATAACATGAACACTGTTATAATGAAACAGAAAATCAATTGCAGAGAAGTATACACTTAACAAGGCCAGAAACAGGTAACTTTTGCAAGCAAGTAGTTCTATAAGACATTTTCCCTGGTTTCCACGGGATCTTTCTCTCTGCAATCTACTCTGTCATCAAATCCAATAAAAACTGTTTTTCCTCATCCACATCTTCTCAGTACTTCCACTGGGCACCAGACAGGACATGTCAGGAGCAGCATTGCCAGGCTGACCAGCGTGCGTTCACCGATCGCCCAGGCTGCTGCAAACCTCACAGGTATGAGTGGAGCCTGGCTGGCCCTTGGTAGCATCACAGCGTGCACTCTCCTCTTACTCAGCTGCCATTTCACATACTATGCAGAAACATAATCACATTTGCAACCACCTTCCCTCTCAAATTTAGCTGATATTAACCACATGAGTAAGAGGACTGATGTTCTGACAGCACAATTACATAAGCCTTATTTTCTTAGGAAGCTGAGCTAAAAAAAAAAAAAAGATTGAAATACATGTTTGAACAGAGCCATCGAAACATTAGTCACTGTCACATTTTCTAGCTTATCAGCATCATCATACACTCTCAGGACAACCACTTAGAGAACTAGGGGACTTTGGGGGAAGGAAGAACATAATTCAGTACTAGTTTACAGACTATCCGGCATCTTGCTGGCAATTTCATTCCCAGACAACCCTGCCTAACTCCTTTCCCCTCTCTCTTTTTTCATACTTTCAAGCAATCTTCCATTGCTCAACACTTTCATTATCACCCTTCTCAATCAAATGTTCAAAGGTGCCTAGGTACCCAGCTGACTCTTCAGACATTTCTATCAGGAAGTCTTCCTGCATCTAAATCACTGTTATTTCTGCTATTCTTTAAATCTCTCAAACACATGGAAACTTCATTATAGGATCAGGTCTTTCCAGGGTTGTAGGAAGTGACAACTACAATCTTAGCATATAACCAATGCATTAGCACAGTTGTGCTATTCCTCCAGCAATGATCCATTCAAAATTTCTTATACACATTTACAAAATGTAAATTCCTGTAAAGAGAATCCACACTTCATTTTCTGGAGCAGTTCTGAACAACAAAGCACCTACCAAGGTTTGTGTTCATGTATCAGTTTCTCACAAGATTTCCAACTGTACATGACACCTAATTCTTAAATATGCTACTCCATTCGGTATTTTCAAATCCCAAATATATTCTTATCTGAACTTTACCATGTGAATCATCTTTCTGAGTCACTGTTAGCAAGTTATTAGTATCTGGGGTTTTTTGGTTTCTTTTTCTCAGGAAGGAGAGTATTTTTTACACTAGAGTACATTTCCACAGTTGTTAGATACAAGAAATGCTGAGTACAGATTTACCATTTTGGTAAAATGCCACATATACCCAACACATGGGAATACTTGAAGTGTCCAACAGAAAAAAGCAGTTTGAAAATACTGAAGAAATGCTCATGCATATTAGGGAAGGAAAGTAATCACTTCCCAGAAATAACTGCTGCATCACAATTCAGAGAAGCTTTAAGAGCTGGATCTGTTACAACATTTTAGATTCCTATGCTCAAGGTCATAAAGTTTTCTCCATAAGATGGGTGGAAAAGGTTCAAGTGAAGTGCAGAAAAAGTGATTTCTTTTTCCCCACCAAGAAGTTTCATGCTTTCATGTAAGCAGCTGTATTGTAACAACGTAAAAATACATGCACTTTCATGTTATAGTTATCAAAAACTGTGGTGTAAAACATGCAATGCAGTTTAGTTCTGCAGATGTGGCAAGTCTTTGTTTGCATCAAATATGGAAGCACAGCATGACCCATTCGTTTTTAAATACATCTCAGCTTTCCACACCATCTCCTGAAACTCTGAATGCTGAACTTGCGGTTCTGCTGCGGTTTAATAATTCTACTACAAGTAAGTTCAACTGTCAGAACCACCAATGCTCATTTTGTATACATGTTGTTCTGTGGAGAGTATAATTCACATTATTTAAAGCACCCATATAATAAAAAAAAAAAAAAAAACAACACCAAATCTATACGTTGCCAGCAACTACTGGCAATGTGAACTTAACTAGTTTAAAAGCTTCAACAAGTGGAACATCACCACAGGAAACAAACACTGCAGAAATGCTCCATTAAAGCAGCTTGAAAACAAACGATCTTAACAGAGATGGATCTTGCAGCTCACCATTAACTGTTTAAGTTAAAGTTTTAAGTTTGTCAAAAACTTAAAATCTACTAAAACTACATTTTTCCTCTAGTACAAAAAAATACTAGGTCTGATCTGAAGATAAATGCTTTAAATTAAAATAAAACACACAGCAACTATTGTGTGTAGGAGTGAGATGGAAGGATAAACAGTAAAATTTTATGCTTTAAATAGAAAAATAATTCTTAAAGTGAAAAGTAATACATCTCTGTTCCTTTCAGCTATGATATTCCTTTCAATCATTTAAAATTTGTTTTTACATTACCTCCTCTTTCCTGTATTCTTCTGTAGCTCAGCTTCATTCTTATGTAGTGGATTTTGGTTTAGTTTATTTTTCATTTCAAAGTGCTTTTTGTAAATAACTACATTGAATATTTCTGTAGATTTCCTTCTCTAATAATGTAGATTGCAGTCACTTTTGTTCACCACATACAATAGAAGGAGGAAGTCTTTCAGAAGGGATTTCACTCAATTCTTCCCTTGCTTACAGAGCTAGTGTAAAAACAATTAATTTGCATTTCTTGCAATTTAAATATTTAAGATACTAGAAACCCATACCCTCTTCCACCCTGATTTTCTTTTCTTTTTACCCTTCTCTCTCCTCCCCTATGAACAGCTTCCACCTGAAATTAAATTATGCTTTGCAAATATTAGCTTTTTAAGTAACTTGTGCAGTGAGCACTCTACTCTGTAAATCAGATATAAAATCATCCCAGGATAAAACTAATATTACATTCTCTATTTAACCATTAATGCACAAGTTCTGACATAGCACCGAAGCTTACCCCACTTCCAGCTTCACAAATAAGCAAAAATAAAGACATAAAAGTTGGATCCAATTTAGCCGTGAATAGTGAAAGACTATTTAAACTAGGAATTTTACTCAGCTCTGAGCGGAGAACCATAAAATCTGCATCAGAGTTCAGTTCTTTGCCTCTCACTTGTGTGTCCACACAGAAGGGGTTAAGTCAGAGCTCCTCCAAAGCTGTAGGGGCAGTTTGGACTTGGGTTATAAGCTAATTTCAACTCTTCAAAGCTGTTTATGTTAGTATATTCTTCAAAGCATCTCAGTGCCATGCCTACATGCAGTAGTCATCAAGAATAAGCACCGTAGCACTAAGTAGCAAAAATTACAAGTCTGTGGCAGTATTTGGTCCTGAATACCTGACTATCAAAAGGAAAAACTGTGATTTCCAGGCTGAGGTTTTGCCTCCAGGGGAGTTTCATACAGTTTCTCCAGCACTCAAGGCAAAGGAGGGCAGCCAGCAAATACTGCTGCAGTACCATAACCCCAGGCAGTATTATAACACTGTCACATAAAGTGGTGGAAAAAAGGCTGACTAAACAACCTCAATTTTGGCACTTCCCAAACTGACAGGCTTGACTATACCAAACTAATAGTAGATGCCAAAAAAACTCACGTCAAAAAGCATAATACACCAAAAAAAGCACAATACAAAAAAAAAATTATATACAACAAAAAAACTAAAAATGCAGAAAAAAACACACAAAAAAAGCTAGAGTGCACAAAAACAAAAAAGCTTACACTAAACACATGCAACAATGCTAAAAATGTTTTTGCACATTTTTCCATGTATGGCATGTAGTCAACATGCCAAAAAATACCAAAAGCACACTGGATGCTAAGGCATGTTAAAACCATGACACAAGATAAAAAACATGTAAAAGCATGCAATAGATGTATGCCAAGAAATGCGAAACAAACACTGGACGCTAAAACATGCTAATGTGCAACACACAGGAAAAATGTGGAAAAATGTGCACTAGATGCAGGCCCAATGCTGCTAGAACTGCTAAAAATGCTACACACTAAGAACCTGCAAAAACAGGCACTAGATGCATGCCAAAACACACAAAACACTGACTGGATGCCAAAATGTGCACAACGCATGGAAAAAACATGCATGATAAACATGGAAAACAGGCACCACACATGGAAGACATGCAAACACAGACAAAAGCAAGCATTACCTGCATGCCAAAAAATGCTAAACATGTTCTAGCATTTTCACTGTTCAGCAAGAAATACAGAAAAAACCACAAAAAAAGTACATGGTAGCAGGATTTTAAAAAAAAGTGCCAAACCCATGCTGGATGCTAAAAACACTTAAAAGCACATCATAGATGCACACTCAAAAAAATGCCGTGTGCTCTATGTTTAAAAACCCATCAAAACATCTTAGAAACACCATGGCAATGGACAACACCACCACAACAATGCCTCAGAAGCAAAAAAAGTTAAAAAAAAAGTTGTAAAAACCTTCGCCAAAAAGAAAAAAAAAAAAGATTGCATGGGAGATGCATGCCAAAAAATGCCAAACATGCTGGATGCTCAAAACACCACCGCAGTAATGCCAAATGTGCCGCAGCAACGCTTTAGCAACCAAAACTTTAGCAACCACGCCAAAAAAACCATGCAAAATCCACACCAGAAACCTTGCCAAAAAGAGAGCACATGGTAGATGCAGTCAAAGTAAAAGCCAAACAGGCTGGACACTAAACACCACCCAAGGTGCACACGAAAAACCATAAACACAGGCTCGATGATTAAACACAGACAAACAAAAAACCAAACACCACACTAAAACAACTTGTAAACACCAGGGAAAGGCCTTAATAACCCCAAAATGCCTTAGACACTGAAAAGCCAGCCCAAAAACACCGTAGAAACTGAAAAGCCTGCCAAAAACCACACCAGAAAGAAACACGTGGTAGACGGTAGACTCATTTTAAAAAAAAAAAAAAAAAGAGAGAAACATGTCAGAAAGTTAAAAACCTGTTAAAACACCCAATTATTGCACGCAGTAGATGCATGCTAAAAAAACACCAAATATACTGGACACACAAAAAAACTCTTATAAAAACGTGCTGAAAATCATGCAGTATATGAATGAAAAAAAAGAAAAAACAAACTACTAAAGAAATCCTGGACAGAAATAATGCTTGCAGGAACACCTTAGGAACCACACCTAAAAATGCCCCAAATCCACACAAGAAACCTTGCCAAAAAACAGAGCACATGGTAGATGCATGCCAAAACACACCAAACGTGCTGGACACTAACCACCGTGCAAGGTGCATACAAAAACCCATGAACACAGGCTGGATAGTTAAAAAAAAAGACGAAAAAACCTTGCAAACTCCATGCAAATGCCTTAGTAACCCAAAAAAAACCCCTCACAAACTGAAAAGACCCTCAAAACCACCTTAGAAATCATAAAGCCTGAGAAAAAAATGACATCAAAAAAGAATATGTGGTAAATTCATGCCAAAAAAAGCCAAACATGTCAAATGCTTAAAAACCTGTTAAAATGACCAATAATTGCATGTGGTAAATGCATGCAAAGAAATGCCAAACACACGTTGGACACTTAAAAAAACCCACACCAAAAAGCAGTACCAAACTTGTTCTGCACAGTTATCAATGCCTTAGAAACACCTCAGAAACACTCACAAAGCATATGGTTAGATGCATGCCGAAAGAATACCAAACACGCTCAACGTGTTAAAAAATGCTGAAAAATGCTTAAAAACCCACCAAAAATCATGCAGTATACACATGAAAAAAACCCCGACATCTAAGAAGTGCTGGACACCAAAAAAGAGGAAAAAACAAACCACAACACTGCCATGACGCCTCAGGAACCAAAAGCCATGCCAAAAAAAGTACAGGATTCACACCAGAAACCTTGCCAAGAGAGAGCACATGGTAGGTGTTTGCCAAAAAATGCTGTCCAAAATTCTATGGATGCTCAAAACCACACAAGGTACACACACACAAAAAAAAAAAAAACACCAAAAAACAAAATACACAAACCAAACACAGGCTGTATGCCTAAAAAAACCAAAAAAAGGCAAACAAAAAAAGCCACCACACTAAAACAACTTGTAAACCCATGGAAATGCCTTAGTAACTGATAAGCCCACAAAAAAACACACCAAAAGAGAACACATAGTAGATGCACACCAGAAAACACCAAACATCCTGGACTGTCAGCAAGGCCTTAGAAATGCCTTAGAAACACTCAAAAAAAAAAAAAAAAATAGTAGTAGATGCATGCCAAAAAAAGTCTAAACATGCTGGACACTTAAAAATCTGCAGAAAATTGTGTGCTATATGCACACCAAAGAAATCTTGAACACAAAAAAATGCCCCAGTCACGCCTTAGGAACCAAAAAACACAACAAAAATATTGCCCAAATTCCACATCGGAAACCTGGCCAAAAAAAAAAAAAAAAAAACCAAAACCAAAAAAACAGAAATGAAACGCCACATGTGGGAGATGCATGCCAAAAACACCAAACACCATGCTAGATGCATACTGGAAAAAAGCATAAAAACAGGCTGGATGCTTTAAAAAAAAGAATACAGTAGAACAACTCTTAAATGCCATAGAAATGCCTTAGTAACCCAAAAGCACTTTAGAAAACGAAAAGCTCATCCAAAACCAAACCAAACACGCATGGTAGATGTATGCAAAGAAATTACAAACACTTGCTGGACACCTTAAAAAAAAAGAAAAGATTCAAATGCTTGGAAAATGGCTCGAAAGCAAGTGGTAGATGCACACCAAAAAGCACCAAACCCATTTGGGACAGTTAGCAACACTTTAGAAACACCTCAGAAACACAAACAAAACACATAGCAGATGCATGCAAGAAAGAAGCCAAACATGCTGGACACATTAAAAGTGCTGAAAAAAAAACACTGGATATTGTGTGATATGTGCTCACAAAAAAAAACACAGCAACAGTTTGTGCTAAACACAAAGCACGCACACTAAAAACAAAAAAAAAAACCCATTGCTAAAATAAACAAAACACATAGCTAAAAAGAAGTGTGGTTGGTGGAGTTCTATATGGAGTCATACCGCTTCACTGGAAGTCCACCTATAGCTCATTCGTGGGGATTAAGTTAAGATCTTTGGCTTTTAAGAGTGAATTACTTTCTGCCATGTATTTCTCATGCAGAGTTACAATCCTTTTACAGGTTGTTTTGGTGAAACAGTTAACTGCTATATGTAAAACTGATCTCAAAAGCCTACCTAAATAAAATTTATAATTACAATCAAATTCCTAAAATAAAATATTATTTTTTGCAACAACTACCTGGTACTTTACTGTAACTCATCACTAAAAAAATCCCAGACAGCTTATATATGAAAATCTTTGTTGATTGTTCAAGTGCTGTTCAAAAAGCTAGTATAGACTTCATGCTCCTGAAAACAGGAAATGTACATTGTAAAGATACAGAACATATAAATCAATAAACATCTGAGGTAGTATCTCTAATATGGGAGCAAGGACATAACTACTCCTGTTAAAAAATAAAGTGTCAAGTTATGATACCAGCACACCTACAAGTAAGACCAAAAAAACCAAAAAGTTGAGTAGTAAAAGCACAGGGAGAAGTTCCACACAGCTACAGAACAAGACGCAGTTATAAATACTGAGTTATCAAAGAATTTCAGCAAGTCAGGAAGAAATTATGCTTACCAAACACTATTGCTTTGGCAAAAGGTGGAAAGAGTTCTGTATGTCTGCATAGGTGTTTATGAATTTGCCAAAGATCTTTGTGCAGTTTCTTAAAGTCACTGTATCTCTTCCAAACGACTATCTGAGGCAAAGAAAGGGGAGAGGAGAGAAGCATTAGTGAGGTTCATTGTTCACATTGCATCACACAACAAACAGATTTTTTTTAAGCAAATCAAATCACAACGTTCAGCAAATATGTTTCAAAAATATACAATCTGAACTGACAACTGTAACAACCATTAAGAAAATGGTCATTATCTGTCCTCAACCTCCCTTTTGACTAACAAGACCACAGTGCATAGAAAAAAAAAATACTAAGTACAAGCTGAAAAGAGGAAACAGAGAGGGCAAAGGCAGCACTGTTTCAGTCACACTGCGATCCAGAGCTACACGGGCAACCAGTAAGAGAGGAAACAACACCAAACAGTAGTGTTGCACTATCCAACACTCAATGGCATGCTGTGTTTGGCACAGCTGCAGGTATGGGGAAGAGACACAACAAAAGAGAAAATAAGGGAAGATAAATCAATACAAGTAAGGGATTCTTAAGGACAGCACATTAAGCACCCAGGACTACAAACCAGTTTGTAATATGTTGATGTAAAATGCTAATCACATGTAAATGCAAGCCCACATTTTAAATGGTTTATTACTAATAACCCTGACCAAAAATTAAATACGTTCCTTTTGTAATCTAGACAAAATCTCCGACTTCAGGAACGCAAAGAGAGCATTAGTTCATTACACCAGCTTTTCCCAATCCAACCTTTCCAGACAGAAGCAGTTATCTGCCAGCCAGGTTCCTCCCAGCCAGGTATCTGCCTTATCCTTCTTCTATCCCACTCTTTGTATTCTTTCTGTTCAAGGAAGGAGGAGAACCCAATAGGAAAATCAAGCCAGGGAAAGAACTGAGCAATAAAATTTACACTTGACTCCTAACAGGTTTGGTATCAGGATTAAAAAAAAAGAACAAAGACATTTTATATCTTGGCCTCGGTTTTGGTCAGACTCACTAAGCCACATAATAAACCTCAACACTATCATAAAGTGATTAAAGTAAAACAAGTGGAAAAAAAGACTGCAATGCATTCAGCAGTTGATTGCAGTGTTCCATCAGTCAAACGTCTCAATTAGCTTAATACAACTAACCACAATTTAAAAGATTCCAAATATTTCTGACTGATTTAACAGGTTGCGTTCTCATGAGTGATCATAATTAAAAAAACTACTCTTTTCAAGCAAACCAGATTTAGAGGTAAGTAAATGGTTTAATTTTACAGGGGTGCTTTGTTGGTGGTGTTTTTGGAGGGGTTTTGTTTGTTTTTTTTCAACACTAAGGTCAGAGGCCGCCTAAGTTTTCAGCAGATGCAAGTCCTACCTACAGGCATGAGGTAACAGGACTGTTAACAATGGGCGTGCAAAGCTTTAATACGGCAACCACTCTATCCACCTTATAAACTTAGCTATACTGAAACTAGCAGTCCTGATTCAGCCCCACCTATTGTGCACAGACTTCCAGGACTCAATTACAACTGGTACTTGGTGGAGTTCAACAGATGTGGGAAGAAAAATCAAAATCTCTCAAGATGGCCAACTAGCAATTTTGCTATCAGAAACAATAATTTTTCAGTGCTGTACTTCCATCTAATCCAACATCCAGAAAGTGGATGATTAGCACTTCTTGAGCACTGTGCATATAGAACATAAAATTGCTTAAGATGGTGAAGTAACATCAAGTTACTGTATTGTCAGTACTGGGAGACAACGTGAAAAGCTGCCAGAAAATAAGAACATGAGATTCCATTCCACTAAAAAAGTATCATTTTTTACTGCTGCAAGTGATCTCCCTATAGCCAAAAGGAAAAAAAGAAATAGCCGTTAAGTAGCTTGCATAGCAAAAGCAGTCAAGGTTATCCTAAAACCTTTCACAAGCTCATGGAAATCATGCCTTTGCATGTGTGCAGCTCAGCAAAGTTAGCAAAGTTCCCACTCTAACATATTCATTAGAAATCAGATTTGGAGGAAGGACACATTGTACTTTGAGGCCCAACAAAGCACAGCAAGTATATCATAAAACATATGTTAGACTTGTAATGCAATAAGGTACTTGTCATGGCTAGAGCCAGTAGATCTCTATTAACTCATGCGACTCATCTGTTCCACAACGAACAACCCTTTCTCCTCCATGAACGAATAAGAGGGGAAAAAAAAAAACAACCACACAACTACCCTAGCTACAATTGCCTCACACACCATGTTGCCAGCATCAATCCCCAGAAGCAAGGAAATCAAAGTTAAGTCAGCTAGCCTTTCTGTACCTATTAACTCCTCCATGCACAACTTCACATTAATTTATTTCATCCTTTGAGAAGAAAGCCCTTACAAGGTTATCCTCCTGTACCACAACAACAGTTGAGGATACCTTGAACGGTATTTAGGTGCAGTGGGAGAGATCCTGTATTAAAGGCTTGTATTCCAAAGAGCAGTTAAAAGAGGTGACAGAGAACTGGCAAAGTAGCCTTGAGGTCACAGTACACAGCCTTATGTACAGTTGTACATATGTAACATATGTATTAACATCAGTGACATTAAAAGAGACTTCTGAATGAGCAGGCAGGCACAGTTAAGTGGTCCTGTATGGGTGCAGGAAGGGGGTTGCATGAGACAGATCATAAAGCAAGAAGGTGGTTGTGTGCGCAAAATTTTGTCTGTTGAAATTCTAATTGAGCATTTTGGAAAACTGAGGTATTTTCGGTGGGAACAGATTAGGAGCACATTCTTTTGCTTTCAAAGGCTGCCCACAATTCTTTTTCTATCATAGGAAGCCAGTGTAACAGAAACACTCCCAACTTACATGTTTTTCTGACTAAAATTCACCCTTATGGCAACTCCCATCTAGGATATTCCTTTTAATAACTAGGAACTTTTAGATGCTTGCTTATAACAGAATCACACCACACCTAACATGCTATCACATGCAAAATAATTAATTTCATACAGTGAAGGGTGGAAAAGGGCAATCATCAACAAGTTCATACAACATTTAAGTCTTCTTACAGACTAGAATTAGTGGAATCCTGCATGGCTAACCTACAACCACAGATCAAACAAAGCAATGACTAAAAGATATGCTTTTGCTATAGTTTCAAAACTACTTAACATATTATATTCATGCAATACTCTAGCTGAAAGACACTTACAATATATTTTTCTGATGAATGGTTCATCAACAGCTGCTATATAGTGTTTTTCCCACAAATGAAGATTAAGGTAATGGCAGAATGTGCTCATGGATAGGTTCAATTCAGGAGTCTCCCTGGAAAAGGTGAACATCAAGCTACAAACTACAGTAATGCAGTTCTAAAACTGGATCTATGATCATCTGATTCTGATAGGCTGTTTTAATCTTCCAGAGATTAAAAAAAATGCAAAAAGCATGAATGTTCATGTTTGTCTGATTCTCAAGATTTCAAAGAAGGATGCAACAAAGGGGTGTTAGGTGTATTAGCTAATTCTCACCTCTGCCAAGCCACTAATCAGTAACTCATGTTTGACCACACAGAGATGCAATTAATTCATTTATGGGCTCTTCTTTCATCAACTATACAGGTTCTCCTCAACTGTAGTAAGAGACTGCACTGGAAATTGAACATATGCATATGTTACATAATGTTTGAGAAGCCCTAAGGTTGTGCTTTTGAAGGAAGATTTTGCATGGACAGAGTAGAATAGTATCAATGTCAAGTCATTAGGCCGGAAAAAAAAAAAAAATCAAGAGAAAAAAAAGTTTTTTAATCTAAAAAAAAAAACCCAACCCCACAACGCACAAACACATGATGTATTTTTCTTTCTCAATAAAATGGTTCCTGACAGTCTTTCGAGGTATTAAAGAGGCACAAGAATACAGCAGATCCTTATTCAGAGCCTTTTCGGAAGAGGCAAAGAGTAAACAATTTTGAAGTCTTATCACTGGAAAACACTTAAGAAGCCTAAGAGAGAGAGGCATAATATATTACTTGCAGACTAATCTCTCTCAACTACTCCTACACTCCTCCGTTTTCCCTCTTCACTAATAGACAGTAATGATGTAGGTTTTTCAGTGAAGTATTGGTTAAAGAGGAAAAGAGTACCTACAGCTGAGACCTAAGACTTGGATTGTGGACTGATCTCTAATTTTACCAGTAGGAGTTAAGTAACCATCAATGTGCCAATTCCGTCCCTGAGAAAAGAGCTTGCAAAGTTATCAAAGCAGTTTTGTCATCAAAAGACACTTTACTCCCCAAGACTTTGTTTCAAGTCACAATTCATTACTGAGGAATGAATTGCAACATGTTACACTAGCTACTGTTTTCAACTATGACAGCTAAAGACAAATGGAAACTTCCAAAAACTGCTCAATTACAATGACAAAACACACAGAAATTGCTAAATGACATCAAAGATGCTTCAAAAGGATAGTGTGATACACAAAGACATTTGCACAAGTTTAAACCGTTACCTCCTGGACATCCTCTGGATTTTTTCTTGAAACAATCTGAAAAACAAAACAAAGAAAAAAAAAACATATAAACACTTGGATTTTCAGTTTGGAGGTTAAAAAGAGTAACACACAATGATTTGTTGCTGAAGAGAAAAATCTGGAAAAAGGCACACAGTTGCATGTTCCTCTGCGCTCAGAAATGTTTTAATTTAAGACATTCTATAAGGTCTTATAGAACTCTAATATGAAAATACAACACAGTGAGGTATTTTAGCAGGAGAGTCAGTTGCTGTGATTAAAAATAAGACATACAATCTAGGGGGGCACAGAAGGCATCTCACAAAACAAAGCTACGTAGAGCACATTGCCCATCATCTTTCCAGTCTCTTCCTATTAATTCTTATTAGGGCCACATTATTCCCAATGAGCAGAGCTAATTAAGGCTACTTGGCTTAATATAAGCTGCACACAACCTCACTGTGAATATGAGGCTTTGCATTTACTAAAGACAGTATTTCCACTTTACCTGCAGCCATCAATGTGCACACACGTCTGACTCTATCCTTGTGTATTTGTTTCTCCTTAAACACTCTTTGCTTATTAATGATAAATTACTTTGTCCAAAGGAAAATTGCAGTGAAAATGAGGCTTGGCTACACACTATAAAGAAACCTATATTTTGTCAGGATTTTTTTTCTTTAAATAAATATTGATTGCAAAAGCCTTTGTAATCCAAGTTCTGTATTGGGCTTATAAACAGCAGTAAGAGCATATCCACACAAACAAACAAATCAAATAAAGACATCTTTAATTCATAACTGCAATTATCTTGTGCAAATCAGTATATTCTTCATTATAACCCAGCCAAAGCTGTTTAACAAAATAATTAGTCTATTGTTGGCTAAAGCAAAGTAGGGCATTCTCAATTCAAACTGAGACTATCCACACACTGACACACCCCAGAATAATTAGTGCTGTGAACAGGTGATGCATACAGGCACGCGCAAGGAGTCCACGCTACTTGCACCCCAGAGACTAACACACCATCCCGCTGTACTGCAAGCGCCAGTCAGCGTTGCTCTAAGATGGAAGTCGCTGAATCTACACTTTCCTCTTGCTAAGTGTCAATAACATATCCCTCATACTCCCCACAAACTAGCTCTCTTCCTCCCTTTCATTTTTCAAGAATCCTTGCCAAAGCCTCCCAGACTTTGTAACACCAGTTTACAACACAGCCCAGCCACTGTAATCTTTCATGCATTTTGGAGGAGATGAGACAGAAAACAGAAGTGTTATCTTCTCTAGAAACCTCCCAAAAGACCGAAAACATTTTCCTTTGGAAGTCTAAGTTCTTTCTCTCACCTTGCACATCAAAGTCCTCTTCTTCCAGCGTAGTCTACATTGATAAAACCTTCCTCAACTTTTCCTCACTCTTGAGTAATCTAATGTTTGGCAACTTCACCAAATCTTAACCTTGGCAGCTGTTGCTCCTTCATTCACTACCAGACAGTTCATATGTACAATTGGTGAAATATTTCTAACCTTCTTTTCTAATAGCTGGCATACTTGATGTAAGGAGCCTGTAGAGCTGGGGGAAGAAGATATCACAGGCATGGCTACACATCACAGAAGAACACCAAAGGGCACACACCAACTGCTTTGCTTTGCAGTTCACCTTTAGTTAAAGCCTTGCAACAGTTTTGGCAGCTAGGTAAGTTACCAGATGGGCAGAAGGAGACACAGAGAGATGAGTAATTACCCAGCCAGTTAGTATGAATCTGGAATAAAACCCAGAGGCCCTGTTTCACACTTGTTCTAATGTTACATCGCCTTCTATATCTACCAGCCATGCCAACTTTAAGTCAGTACGTAATAATTTATGTGTTGTCCTATTTTGTTCTTCATATCCTTTTCTGAAGGTCAACCTCAGAAGAAGTCTGCTCCTTCAATCCAACCTATAATCAACCTAGAGACTTGGCAAAGATGATCCAATCCCCCAAATTTTCAGTGCACTTTCTTAATCCTCCCACAGGGATCACTGCAGTCAGCTCCTTCTGCAAATCTGTAATGCATGAAACTTTAATCTATTTTTTTAAATATCATTACGATATCCACCGATGAGCTAAGCAATGCACAATTACTGCATTAGGCTCTGAAAACAGAGATCCTACAAGGATCCTCACCATCAAACATAGTATTTCAGATTATCCTGTTCCTTGTCTGACCTACAGATATCCAACATAACTCATCAGAATTTTAATTATCATTAATAATTGTAATCTTCTAAATTATCTGAACTTCTATTAGTGGCCTATATTTTCAGATATCGTTAAAGAACACTCCTAGTTTTGCAACTTGCTGATACCTCTTTCTGTTCTTTAGCCTGTGGAAATGGATATTAAAAAAAAACAATATTCATTTAATCTTGTCTACACTTACAATTACTTCACAATTGTAAATAAAATACATATTCTCTGCTATACAAACAAAACCTTTAAGAAAAAGCTGCAATAAGGATAGACCACCTTAGCACTCAGAAAAGACTGGACAGGTAGTTGTGCCTTTGGGTCAGATGTTCATGACACACTAAACAAGTGTTTTCTCATCCATGATTATTAGTCTATCATTATATTGGAACAGAAAGTTCCTGAAGCTTTGTTTCACAAAGAATTCACTCATGCACCACTGAAAGGAACCATAAATCTCCACTAGCATGTACCAAGTACCCTAGATCTCAGACAGAAGGGTATGCAACACAACAGGAAGATCCACCTCACTTTTTTCCTGGCGGTCCCCCAAAGTTGCTGAGCATCCGAACAGCAAATACAGCTGTAGTGCTGCGATATCAACCATAAAGCCAGATCACTGCAGGAACAGGAGGGAGGAATAGGAGGAGAGAAAAAGGGAGGGTAACAGATATGTACATTGAATTATTTTTAAATCATTTTGTTCAGCATCTAACTCCACAAATCCTCACTTCAAGTACTACATGACAGATTACCATTGCCCTACTGAAACAAAAGTTATTTATACTTGTACGTTTGTGAATCCAAAGCATCCTTTGCTGCATAAGAGAGAAATATCTTTTTCACTTTAAGAATTTTAGATATCAAAACACGATGATCTCTGGCTAGCTCGAGTTCAGGTTAATTTGGACAGCTCGCAGACTGATCAGCTCCTTGCTCTGTACTAAATCACACTCAGTCAGCACACTGCCTGATTCTACATTGCCTCACCTGGAAAAGCACCAGAGCATCTACAACTTATGGGACATGGTGAGAAAGGGACATTCCTCACTAGTTAGCCACAACTTGCTTTTGAACAATTCTGCATAAACCAGCATATCACAGAGCATTTTAACTGGCTTTAGCTGATAAGAACAAAGTCACCACAATAAAATAAGCATCAGTCTTGGTTCATTCCTATTACTCCCTCTTGCACTGACACAACTTTATAAAACATACACACAGACTTGGCCCATCGTGAGCTACTGAAGAAAGATGTGATGGCACTGTTTTCCTCCTTGCCTCTATCTCAGGAAAAGCTTTTTAGATTAAATCATCATAGGGAAAAACAACTCTTTTTTTTTCTCCCTTAACAAATACTACATTTTATTGGACTAAAAAGTATGTTTTAAACATGTCCCATATTCGTGTTTGGTGGACTTGTGTAGATATATTTCACAAAAAAGAATTAAAAAAATTTTTAATTTCGCAAGTCACACAAAGTGATCATAATCGAACAACCTGAGTGCTACAATATATGTACACATACCGGATGCTGCATTCTTTGAATTAAGGGAAGGGTGCATATGAACATACATTGTGCTTACAGGCAGAACGTTTACAAGTTCACAGGTTATTTAAATGAACTCTGTCCCTCTATAACACTTTCTGATGCTCTCAATATATCCCACCACACTTGTGACCAGAACTCCCACTTCTCCTGCACCTATGTCCACATATTTCCTTACTCCCCTCCCTTTTTGTCTTAAACAGGAAAGCGGAGGAGAAAAGAAAGCAAGAAATTTCCCTATGGGAACAGAAGGAGCTTTCAGCAAAACTAGAACCAAGCCAGCTTTCCCAACACCCAATTATGTGCTTCAGCTTTCCTCCTTCTCCTACTAGGCCTCTCTTATTCAGCCAGATCCTCTTCTGCCCAAACGGGGTTGAAGACTAGGCACACACAGCCCTTAAGAATGGGGCTGTCTAAATATTCAATTCAAGCAGCCCTGTGCTTCCAGCGTAGGTGGGCTGTACGCACATACTCTGCTCCCTCGTTTTACCTCCGGAGCCGACTGCACTGTGGGGCAGGCAGCAAGGCAGAGCAATTCCACTGTACCCTATCCAAAGGGTGTTTGGGAAGAAGGCGGGGGGGAAGACAGAGCTGTTTGGTTTTAGGCTATTCTCGTATGCCCTGCCACAAGAAAGGAACTGACAGTTAATTGCAAAGCACGTTTGAGGCAATTACAACGTTATGTGAAGCTACGAGTTTGCAGAAGAGGACCGAGGTTCAGCTCAGGAGAAGCCGCCGTGTCCCTGCCTTCCCTCCCACCCATCCTTGTCCCTGAGGGGGGTTTCCACGTCGCGATCGGCCTCATCCGCCCAGGACACGCCAGGATCCCCAGCGGCAGCCCAGCCACAGGCTCTATTCCGCAGGCAACGGCGCCCTTAAAGACCAAATTACAGGCAGGCTGGGTCCGAGGACCTGAGGAGGCGAGGGGCAGGGCGGCGGCGCGCGGCGCCCCGGGCAGC
>NW_010564932.1:0-13169 GCF_000687285.1 Phaethon lepturus
GGGGGGAGGAGGGAGAGAAATCGGGAGCGAAATTGAGCACGGGAAGAAGGAAGGGGTGAGGGGAAGGTGTTTTAAGATTTGGTTTTAGTTCTCATTACCCTACTCGGATCTGATTGGCAAAAAATTTAATTTAATTTCCCCAAGTCGAGTCTGCTTTGCCTGTGACGTTAACTGGTGAGCAATCTCTTCCTGTCCTTGTCTTGACCCAAGAGCCTTGTACTTTTCTCCCTCTGTCCAGCCAAGGAGGGGAGTGATGGAGCGGCTCAGTGGGCACATGGCGCCCAGCCAAGGTCAAGCCACCACACTGTCATTCACGATGGCTACAATCACGTGTTTGTACATTTCAATTCTAACGTAAGGATGTGAGACTACATGGCAAAGAATCACCCATGGGATGACCCCTTTGGAGCAGCACAGATTAAATCCACTGTCAAATGAATTTAACACCTTAATGTTCTTTTCCACTTTCCTTATATAAACATTTGTATTACTTGTGACCAACATCAGCCCATAAAGCCTCTGATTTTTAAGGCATGGAGAGAGATTGTATCTGTTCTACTACTGCGTACGATGAAAAAGTCTGTTTCTGTTTTTTTAAGCAGTATTTGTGTGGCATGTTGTACGCATAGCAGGAAGAAGTATGTCACACACCCTCCTTTCAGGTACAATACATACCAAATGCAGAGCAGCAAAAAAAAAAAATAACCAGGGCAAGAGTATCCAAAAAAAATGCAAACATTTCAGAAGTGATGCTGGTGAGATTTCAGTTTACGGCTAATCCAAAAGTGCACAAAAATTAGAAAGCAATATTCTGATGCAAACAATGAGATACAGTAAATACATAAACTCAATATACCCCTCATCCTCTAAATGGCCAACTAGTGACCATTTTCATGCATGAACTCCAACAGAAAACTAAGCCCACAGAAAGTCACAAGTCCAGTGAGCATCTAAGCAGGCTCTAACCTATGTCCACTAACTAAAGAGGTTTACACGGTATGATGGCTTAATTAAAGGAGACCAAAGCACACAACTATAGGCGTCTTCAGTCACATCCTTTAACATGATACAGATTTCGTGCCATAAAAACCTCCAGGACTTTATTTCACAAGTAAAACATTTTAACCTGTCGCTCGGGAGTGTCAAACTCACTGAAATTTGGAGATTATATTATTTATATAGCACACAGACTAGTGTGCCCATGCGCTTGCACTAACCACTGGTCACCTCCCATGGGAGAGGGTGCTTCACCCCGTTCAGTTCTTGGCAAAGCACTTTTGGAAAAAAACCCAACCTTCGCTGCCAAGACAACGAAGCAGATATTTTCCCCTCTCACCACCATCTCAGCTCTGCCAAGGCTTCCCACTGCCAGACCACCTGCTCCCTGCCAAGTCTGCAGCCTGGGTCAGGAGTACTTTCTTACCATCCAGGACACGATTGGGCTAATTAAACCTGGAAGCTCAGAGCAGCTGAAAACCTTTGTAATAGCTTGGCAAAGGCACAGAGCGCTGCCAAAGCCCTCGAAAGTTTGATAGAAAAAAAATTCCGTGGTGGTTTGGATAAAGGTTTGACATCCTAGGTTTACACTGAAATTCTCAAATGGTATAGACAGAAGAGAAAAAGGGATACACGGCTGGCCGTACCTTCTCCTAAACCCAAACCAACCAATTAACTTTTTTTCATCATTTAAAAGTGATTCTTCATAATGAGGCAAACAAGATCTAGATGAGAAGATTAAGATATGTGCAAAGTTATAGTCATACAGTCTAGCTCTCATCCAAGAAAGCATGTTTGAACAATTTAATGAGATTTAAAAGTATGTGTTTAGATGACTTCTTGAACTAGTGCTTCAGAGTACACACACATCTACAGTCTCGTATCCGTCAGTAATGTTTTTGCAGAAAATTGAGGAATAAATGATTCAAGAAAAGTATTTCAAGGTGATAAAATGTGTCTAATCACCTGAAATTCTCTCTTAAACCATGCTTCAAAACCAAGTTATTTTTAAAACACTGGCTTCTCTCAAAACTTTTTTTTTTTAGAATAAAGATATTAGGAGACAAAACATCACACACTGTTAGCATTTTAAATAAAAAGTGTTTCACGTAAGTAGTGGAGTAAGATTAAACCCATATTTAAGGATTTGATGAGCAGTTTTCAAGAAAATGTCTAGAAGTACATGCAGGGAAACTGTAACCAGCAGAAGTGAAATAGCTTTGAATCAGATATAGGTGTGACAAGGAAATTAGAATGCGAAACACTGTTTTGCAAACTGATAACCATGCAATTAAGAGAGATGCAATCAAGCATATACACTTTGACCAGTTCACTACTTTATAGAAACGATAACAATCCCAGTTAAGTCTTCACTGAACCAGGCAAAGTAGTGCCACCTTCACTGAGTGTATTTTTTCAGCGTTTTATTTCCAATATATATTTCCATTCAAGGAAGCAACATACCTGATTTGTTAAAGAAAGCTGAGGTCAAGTCCATTCATATGGAGATTTAACAATGGCTCATAAATGTTTTGAAACTAATTCAAGGTAAGGTTTTACTTGCATATCTATCATTCTGCCCCTTCTCCGCTCAGAATAAATTTAGAGTAATTTTATATGATTTTATAAATATCAAAAACAATACTCAGCTGAAGTGTAATTTGATTTGTTTGCAAATCCCTTTTTAATTGCTTTATGATGTGTAAGCGCATGCAGTTTATTAGGAAATAATAAGCAAAAAAGGCAAGCCAGGCAAGAAGCTTTGCTCACTTTCAAAGTCAAGGAAAAAATTTGGCCCCTGATCAAGCTCTGTGCAAGTGAGAACTTTTAAAAGATTTCCCATTTGGTTCCTGAAAAATAGAAAAGGAAGAGAAAAGGAGTCCTGAGTGAACAAATGATTTTAGAGACAAGGACTTGGACAGATTGGTTGTGCTGGAAAATATACACTGCAAGCAAACAGATTTTAAAAGTTTTTCCTCAGTTCGCTGTTAAGTCAGGAAAAGGATTCTCTCATTGTCTTGTAATTGTTTGAACTTACTTTCAAAATCCAGGAAAAAATGTGGATAGTTTTCAATTTCCCTGGTAAGGACCTTAAGAAGATTACCCATCCCAGCAAACCTAGTAAATGCAACAAAATTGTAAACAGTTATATACATAAACTTAGAACACTACAACTAAGGGCTTGACACAGTCTGCATCATATATTAAACATTTTGGCAAGTTCTGGTCCACGAGAAACATTTTGATAGTCAATTCCATAATATTTATGCATGGGGACAGAGAGAGTAAGACCCTGGATAAATACAGAAATAATTCCATTCAACAAATTGGAATTTAAACATCAGTATAACATCACAGAGTACAAATGTATATTTATGAGTACATTTACTTAGCAACAGAAACAAACTCACAACTATATCTGTATTTGTAAAACCTCTAAATTGCTGGACTCAAGATTACTGAATACCATTCCGGACTAAAAAAATGAGGTCTTAATCCTTGGTTTGGATTCTTGAGCATAAATCCACATTATTTCATAAAAATAACTCCATTTAAGGAAAAAAAAATCTAATTGTTTCTAATCAGTAAGGTTTTTTAAAATATTACTATAAAAATCTATCAGAAAGCAAGTTAAAAAGCTTGCACTTTTTACCCTTTGAAAACGTATGTATGCATTTTGGAAAAAAAAAAGAAAAAAAAAAGATGTTCAAACTCTATCTTTTTATCTTTTATTCCTATCTTTTATCATCTTGGAAGCCTTTGCATTTCAAATTATGGAAAACTCCCAAAAGGAAAAGTGACCAATTCTCAAAAAAGCAAGTCTCTATGGAAGACAAGAAGGAAGGAAATCCAAAGAGAAGTTTTTACCAGTAGAGTCCTTAGGAAGATACATTATTCTAAAACTATGCAAAAGTACACCTTTCTTGGGCAAATTTAAACTTTTTCTCAGAAGAGAGAAAAATTAAACCATGAAAAGCACATATAAGGATAAAGTGCTCTGCCTGGAGGGATGTAGAAAAATGTAGTTTTAGATTTAAAACTCAGATTGAAAACTGATTTTTGCCGTAGAGATAAATATTCTCAGTACTCTAAACCACGGCTCTTGGGGCTCACATCTGATGCTCATCTATTTTTCAGTTTAACTCTTTTCCCACTTAAGAAATTAGACTACAAAAAACATCATTGTAAGCATGTACATGGCTAACACTCCATATGAGACAGTTTTCTTCAAATTCTTCCCTAAGCATTACAGAAGAAAAAGTATTATCAGCCCTAATTTCTATACGCATATAAAGGACGTATTTCTGTATCAGGAAAACCTAGGGAGGTAATGTAAGGCTTAGAGATTGTGAAGCAGTCATAGGCATTCCATAAAATGATATAAATTTAATCAAGAATCCATTCAGAGCACGCAGCTTCATGTAAATCAGGGTTTTGTTAGACAAATAGCTTTGTTTTGCATTAAATACATCTTCAAAATTTTCTCTCCAGAACAGATCCACTGAGCAGACTGTCAAGCCCTTTACAATCAGCAACTTCTTGCATATACAATATCGAAACATGAAGAAACATTCTCCATTATTCATAAAGTTACATCCATTTATATGCAGGAAAAACATTTCCAGTTTTACTTTCAGAACAAGATCTACACTGTATGAACTGCGTCTAACTTTGCGATTAGTCTACAAAGGGGAAAAACAGGCAAACAGAGCAAAATAGCAATTTTATACAGCATTAAACCTTGTATCTGCAGTAATTTAATATTTCATCACACTGGAATAATACATTTCATCACTAGCATGTAAAAAGGACAAGATAATATGCATACACTTATTTTCCTTTTCATAACCTTGAAAGAAACAATTTATATTATTATGAAATACTACCACAATCTACATTACTGACTCAGTTTGGATTCTTCACTTTCCACTCATTTTAAGCCGTATCTTACCTCATTGCCTTCAATCTTCAGAGTGTATCCAACCATTTCTTCTGCTGCCAAAGTTAGCACTGCAGCCAGAGACCAGTTTAGTTGACAGCATGCTTCGAACAGCGAGGAAGCCTTTTTGCCAAAAACCTCAGGATATGCTCCCTCATTTGCATTGAGTAGCTTGAGGTCAGGTGCCTAAGCCCCGGTTTCTGATCCTTCTTACAGAAGTACAGCACATCACGGCTCTGGAGAATTCTGAGTATTTTCCCTGAACTTTTACTATATTTCTTAGCTTGTTTTTCGATTTATTCCCCTCTCCTTCAACTCCTGTGTAGAAACCGATTCAGCTATTTAGGTCACAAGATGAAACAAGAACCCTGCCACAAACTTTATACCCATTTTCACGGTTAGCCTGCATTTTCCAGTGATTTCGAAGGCACTGGTTTGACATTATTTCCAATGTACATCAACCCCCAAAAATACTGATATTCAACATCAGCATCTAGAAGATATGGTTCAGGCAGTTGCTAAACATGCTTTACTTCTTTATGATTTGAAATAATTTCTTTGTGGTTTCCTAAAAAACACAACTAAAAGCAAGATTCACTTCCAAGAAACTTTTACTTCAAGCTATAACTCATCATTCAACACTAAGTTTTTAACTCTGTATTAAAAGGCCAACCTTCACCTTAACGGAAGTGCTAATAAATATATTTCCTTGCCCCAAATGGAATAATTTCTTTCTATATATTTTTCTATATACTGCTGCTTCCCAGTAATTGGATCTTCCAAACTGTCTTTCCCTGGAAACGCTAATAATGTAGTCCCAACCTCAGGAATTGCAAGTTGCTGCCAGGATAATCTTTAATGATATTTCAAAGTAACTAATGACATAAATTCTGAGCAGCTCTGTATATATACTGAAGTTGCAACAGATATGCAAATGAACAGCTGATACACATGAGCAAATCAGAAAGGTTTCACTTAAAAGCATAAAATTTCATTTCATTAAACTGGAAAGCATTTTATTTTACTTACAGTTAAATCAGTTTAACTGTTGAAATGAGACCCAATGCGTATATAAAAATATTGCTGTTGCAGCACTCCTAAATGACAGCAGCTTCTCTTTAGTGTCCAAATGCCTTAAAATTCTAACTTTTAACAGTATGCTTTAGAAATGATGACATGTTGACATGACAATGATGTTTGCAATTTCATGTTTTCTACTGTTTTCCAAACCATTAGTTTACTCTAAGATGTTACATAAGCATATAGAAAATACTTTCTAAGCTACTGTTGACAGTTTAAAGCTCATTAGTCAATTTTTGATGCTCAACATTTAATTAGTGGCACACAGACATATATAAACCGTAAACCAGTAATGAACAAGAAGGTACATTTAGCATTTTGCATTTTATATACCATTATCCAGTTGCATATTTAAAAATATTGAGCTCTGAACAAATTAATACAGGCTCATTTTCTAGCATATCACTTTCTTCCTCAAATTTCATTAATTTAATTTTGACATTCTAGAGGCATTATCTAGGATGGAAAATAAATTCTTTCACCTCCACTAAAACAATCAATTTATTTTTGAATTGTCATAAATAAAACACTACCCCTCCAAATCAAAATGCAACCCTTCAAAATCTGACATGGATTTTACATACATATACTGAAAATGTACTTCAAAGTGTATTTATTATATACCGAAATACAGTTTTGAAAATTTAGTAAATGTTCACAAACTGGGTATTATCAATTAAATCTTGCATGCCCAAAGAGCAATACCGTGTTATTTAACTCTTCTTTGAAATCTTTGTTTACACACTGCTTTAAGCGATTTACGTAATTTAGAAGTGGGGAGTTCTGTATTCTTTTTAAATGATAGCCATAATACTATATAAACAGCTAGAGAAGTACATTTATTTTTTCTTCCTGTACAGGACTAATTTAATCACTACCAACTCAAAACCACCAGCATCGCTGTAGCGACACTGAAGGTATAACAGACAAAGCATTTAAACCTCAGGTTCATGAAAAAGGAGACATTCACCAGCTCAACCCTTTGCTGCTCACCAGTGCTCCTTTGCCAGATACCATTTCCTAAATCTGCTCGCTTACATAAACACAACTAAAGGGCTTTTGTCGAAATGAGCGGGATCAGCAAACACCTACTGCTTAAACTCATTTAGGTCTTCCTAACGAAGTGGGGCTGAGAGCGTTCTCATGAGCAGCTCCACTGGGAGTCTCAGGAGAAACGGAGGCTCCCAAGTTCAGGAGTGGCAATGACTAATTAGGAAAGGTAACTTCTAACGGCAGACCTACACGGGTAGGGACAGGCACCCAGCCTGCACTCTGAGGGAACCCTACGGTACAAAGCACGTTAGTGTCATGAAAGCACTGCAACGGACCTTACGGCATGAATAACTAGCTGCGGTTTCAAAAACCCACCAGCATCTGAAGTCAAGATCTCTCAGATCAAATGCACAATTCCAAATCATTGTGATATTCACCTATAAAGTTTGGTGAGGGGATTGTAAGGAAACAGCAGAAGTGCAAGATTCAGAAACCATTTTTATTCCGTTAAGGAATAAAATCAAAATGAGGAAAGAAATCCTGATTAAAAAACGTGGAAGTTTCTCAACAATGACAACCTACTTTGTTTTCTGCATAAAACCCTTATCACTCATTGGTTTTTGTTTGGGAGAGGAAGGAAGATTGTTTTTTATCATAGAATCATCAAGGTTGGAAAGGACCTCTAAGATCATCAATGTGCCAACTCTATTACCAACATTTTTGTCTTTTTCTCCTTTCAGGCAGCAAACATATTAAAACCACCTAATCTCTTGAAGTATTTCTGTAAGACTAGCTCCAAGAAAACCGGAATGCTGCAGTACTTGGAGTCATCCATGGAGTGGAGGTATGGGCTGAGACTGGAGCACTTTCACGTGGGTGCCCCCCCCATCCCCTACCTCTCCCTCTCACCATCAGCACATGAAAGGAGTTCTGCAAGGCTCAGCCAACGGAATGGGCTTTATCATGGGTAAGAAACTGGGAATATTACTGCGTGAGAGCATAGTGCTGGAGGAATAGTCAAGGAAGCGTTTTGATTCATGTTCACAGCAATGCTATAAAATCTCTGGTGTTCGGGGTGGAGTTATCCAGACCCCAAAACAGGAACAGCAGCAGCTCTCTCATTCTGCACAGATGTTTGTCTAAAGTATTCTTAAAGCTCTCGAAAAGCTCTTTAAGCTCCATCACGACAGTTCATTTTTTATTATACCTGACCAATCTGACTTGTCCTTCTCTGAAATCTCCCCAATGGGTCCAAATTCCAGTGGGTCACTCAACTGTAGGTACGGTGCTCCACATGCATCCAAGAATGGTGCCAAATATAATGAAGGTATCGTGTCTTGCAGAAAACTGTGCTTTACACATCCCTCAATTATTATCTGCGTAGTTTTATTTTACCCATTGTTTTCCTTTCTGCATTTTGGCAATTCATGAGTTTTGCTTCTAATGTACCTTATATTTATCCCCATCAAACTCCACAGTAGGGACTTTTTTAATCACCTCTCCAATTTTATTATAGTTAAGAATGTTTTCATGGATATGGTATTATCATTATCTTCAGCTGTTTTACTGGTAAATGTTTAAATCTTATAAACTGTAGTTGCATTGGTGAAGAGAAATATAACAACTGATGTTTAATAGTCTCCATTACACAAATAGATGTCAGTTTTTGAAAATGGTATTAGTCCTCTATGCACTTTATGTTAGAAATAACCGTAAGACTTTACTGTTATATTAGGAAAAAAAGTAAAAATAGGCATACATTTGTGTTTGAGAGATGCTAATTGCAAAAGAAACCCCAAAGATATTTCACCATGAAGGACTTGCAGGATTCTCTAGCAAGGCACAGATAAGGGAAAAACACACCCAAGTTCTTTTCTGAGAGCAAGCTATATTAATTTTCCAGAAAAAAAACACCTAATTATCCCCAGTGTTGGCCCCTAAAGACTGTATTTATAAGATTTTAGTAACATAAGTAACATACTCACATAACAAGATGCACCAAGAAGCAACTTACACACAAGTGAAGAAAAACCGGTGCCATATATTCCTTGCACAGATAAAGCATAAACAGACAAAAAAAAAAATCCAACAAAATTCAAACCCAAGAAACAGATGTAAAGAAATGAAAAGTGGAATAAGAGAAGAAAGTTGCTCAAGGTGAAAGTAACCCAAGATAAAAGAATCATTCCTCCTTTGAACAATTATTTTATTACATTTCCTAGATAAGCAACACTTCAAGCCAAGAGCTTTTGCTGTTAACTAATATGCAGATGGCAGGACACAATTAAAACCTACAAAAAAGGTGAGGCAAGTCAAAGGGAGTTAATAAATGTTTTGTAATGATAAATACATTTTTCACTAATCATAAAACGTTAAAAGAGCTGGCCAACAATATTAGTACCCATAGCCCCAAGGATTAAGGAGCTTGGCTCGTGGTTTCACTAAAATCAAAAGGTAAAAAAAAAAAAAAAAAAAGGATTACCTTAGATGAACTTAGAACTTTATCAAGGGAAGTGTGTTTCTATATGCCAATTCTCACATCTGAACATACTTTGAACAGAGCTCCTATATATTTTCTAAGTACATAATGTTAGAAGAGCCATCATAAAAGGATGAAAACCAGGCAACTAAAGTATCCGGATTCTGATTCATAGATCATAATAAAAAAACCCCAAACTACCAACAACAAACCCCAACAAAAAACGTAGAATGGAAGCCAGTTAAGTAATTAGAATAAAATTGTATTTGAAATTAAGAAAACACTGTTACACTTTGATCCTTCCACCTGAATGTAGAGTAACAACAGTTACAACAAACAATAGTTTGAATAGGGCATCGCATCCACAGATGCTCAGACAGAAAACGGGGACACGATTTCCCTGCACACAGTAAATGGAGCCTCTACCAATTGATGCTGTTAGGTAAGCAAAGCAGGATATACTCTTGTTTACCAAACATACACAGGAGAGAGATAGATACCTTTAGCAGAAACAGAACGGGTTTGGCTAGTTTAAGTGTTTCTTCCTTCAAAACAAAATTGCCTTTTTTTCTGGGTGGAGTTTGACTTAGTTCTTCCGAAGTCTTGTATGAAGAAGAGCAGCCACATCACCATCTTCCTCTTAAAGTTTCCTTTTCCTTGTCTTCTCTCACCAAAATCATAGTGAAAAAGGAAATGAACCATCTCAGAACACACTCAGTTTTGGAAATCTAAGGATTTGGGCATTTGAAAAGGTATCTGGTTTCAACGTTTGCGAATATAATGAGTGAAAAATCTAATCTAGATCATCTAGGATACCAACAGGACTCTTAGGTGAAAAGTCAGAAACAGAAAAAGATGTTGCTGGTCCTTTCTGTCTGTTAATGACTGCCAGTATTCAACCTTCTGACTACACCCCACAGAGTATTTTGTACTACACTCATAGGACATCCAGTGCAAGGGTCTGAAAAAAACAAGATGAAAACCGTCATATTCTAGTGCTTTGTGCAACTACGGTACAGACTTTCCTCCTAAAAGTGATTTTATTTTCAAGTTATTTCTTGTGCCGGTTGATAATGGCAGTAAGTCTCTGCGTGTTAACTTTGTTCCTTACCTATGCTACTTGTCTTTTGAATACACAAATGCCAAAACAGTACGTCTGATCTCAGTCAAGTCAGACATAAATCCTACAGTGACTACATTTCTTACTGCATATTTGCTAGTGATCTGCTCTGAATGTGTCAGTATGCAGAACATAATGCATTTTGCCAGCTGAGGTTGTATTTCTGGTTTGGAGGGCAATAATCTCTAAGATATGGATCTGAAGCAGTCTTTACAAGCATTCTTTTCTGGAAAAGGGGAAAGAAGTCAAGCAATATTTTAAAACACGAAGCAGACAATTCTGATCAAAGAAACATATTGACATTACTGGCATTAAGATAGCTGTGGCTGATTATATGTATCAATAGCTCAAGATTTGAGGAATTAAAGATGAAAATATGGATCTTTAGGGATAAGTAAGTTTAAAATACTTCCATCTGTGTAACGAAATACTTCCATTTGTGTAACAGTGGTCTTATTTAATACCTCATTACATAAAATAAGAAAACTTGCTGACGAATTTGTGTTACGATGCTGTTGATAGAAAAAGCAAGAGTTCTACTAGGAAAAAAAATAACCAAAATCCAGTAAATAGACTGAAGGATAACATTTTTTTTTTTTTTTATTAAAATTTTGGAAAAAGGTAAAAGAAAAACTTCCTGCATTTTCCTGTAGACAGACTATCCTGTCTCTGGTAGAGGGTAAAAGAGGAAAGAACAGGTATCATCCCAAGACAGCAATTTGAGAGACCACCTAATCCCAAGAAAGCGGTAAAGAAGGTTTTGCTGAACTACGAAGGCATCTGAGTAACAGAATGGAGCAAGAAGCTTCAGAAGGGTTAGTTAACCATGTATCTGTACAAGCTCCTGGAGTGATAAATATGTTCTTTCTACAACACAGAGAAGTCTGTCAAAGGAATGGCTATTTTAGCCTTGTTTGATACTTATGGGGAGAATTAACTGAATATAAGGATGGAAATTCAGGAGACATTAATTAAAAACAGCAGAGGTTACTAAACAAGGAAAAACCAGCAAACTATAGATCATGATTTCAAAAAAGCAGTTTCAGTAATCTCAGGTATCTGGAAGACTAGGTCTTTTGGAAAGTTGACTTAAGGGATGAGGGAGTGCAGGAAACTCAACAGTTAAGAAAATACACAACAGGTTACTCCAATGGACAAAATAGACAAAATGGAGACTTGGAATCAATACGCCTGTGTAAGATACCGAAGAACTGAAGGAAGTGAAGAAATATAAAAAGGAGGGAGCTTTGAGAAATTACTGGAGATGAGAAAAGAGAAAATGCTATTTAGTACTTTAAATTTGCTGCAACACTGAAAATCTGAAAAAGTAGTTGTCAGTGGTTTACTGGCAAAAAAGAGGACAGTATTTTTAAATAGTATCTGGTATCACTGTATAGATCTGGTTTTGTTCAATACTTTTAATTAATTAGTGACAGGCAGAGAAGAAGAAAGTAACCTTTTAAAATATGCACTAAACTAGAGGGGAATAAAAGTATCCTGGAAAATAGGATCATAATTCAAAATCACTTTGATAAACTGGAGACACTATGCAGAAGAAATCCAGTAAATACAAATGTAAAATACTCCACTCAAGGGAAAAAACCAAATCAATCCCACAAACGCAGATAGACTGGTAAGCAGAAAGACTGGGGAAAAAATATTTAATCATTATACTGGACTATAAATTACACATAAAACAGGTTAGAAAGTTGCTAAACTCCAAAATTTTTCAAAGATTGCTCTCACAGTCAAGGGATGAGGGGACTGAATACTGAGCAAGAACATATTTCTTCCAAAACACGAGTCTAATCTGTATTATGCAGGAGTTACAGAAAAGTATAAATTCCAGTGAAACTCCTCCTTTTTACTTAATTAGCTTTCTGTCATTTTAAAATCCCTTATGATTTTATTTTAGTAATTCCTATCCTTTCACATGAAACATTCCCTTCACTGAAATGTACAGGGGCAGATCGGGTCCATAGCATTTTTCTGCAAAATAGCCTGCCTTGAAAATCGCATTTAGTTACTAGACAAGCACATTAGCCCTCTTAACGATGTCAAGATAAAGAGATTCTTAATTTTGCATCGTGCCTAACACTTTTAAGATGCGCATTCCCTCGGAAATCTATTTTCAGACGTGTCTTACCTGCCCAGAATGCCAAACATGCCGCTCTGCCCCAACACCAGCTGCCAAAAACCAAGGCAGCTCTTTTTGGCGTAGTAACAAGTCTGCTCTTTGCCTAAGATGCCCAGTAAGGAAGGACTACTGTGGCTGGTGCTGAATTAAAACCGGCCTTTTAACTAAAAATCAGATTTCTCGTAAGCGTAAACGACAATTAAAATAACGCCCCGACAGGCTCCGCAGTAACTCATTCAGACCGCTATGGAAGCTATTCCTCATTTAGCAATGAAACCGGCACAGTAACTTTTTATTAAGACAATAAAATTGATGCACAGTTGTAACTTTGTATCCGACTCCTACTTCGCTATAAAACCTATTTTTAGCTGACAGACGCGGATGGCGATTAACCACAGCCCCGCTGACGACGCAGCTCGCTCCC
>NW_010564933.1:0-1807 GCF_000687285.1 Phaethon lepturus
CTTCTGGCCAGCTGACAAAGGCCCCACCGCGGAGGAGGCAAGCAGGCACAGGGGCAGAGGGCAGGCGAGCTCGGCTCCGGGGCCGGGTCGGCACCGATCACGCGTCTTGTGGGACGCTGTGGCACTCGACGGCGCTGGGACGTGCAATAGGGAACGCATCAAGGCAAATGGCAATGCTCCTCCACACCCCAAATCCCTTCTTGATGGGGGGACCCATGCACACAGACTCCGGCCAAGGGGGGAGCCCACAACCAGAAACAAGGGGCTAATTTTTACCAGCCCTGGGACTCCAGCTCTGCTGAAAACATGGTAAAACGTCAGTGCCTAAGACACCTAGGAGGGCATTTTCAGGACCTCATCTTCCCCTTTTAGCAACAGGCTGCACCAAAGCCCTGCAAGTGGGAAGCTCAGGGTAGGGGAGACCCAAACCTCAGCCACCGACCCAGAGGAGTGCACCCCACCACTGGCTTAACCCTCCTGCGAGAGGGGAGAGTGCTGCTTCTCTGGCACCCAGTCCTGCACAAAGCTGCTCCCACTCCCCGGGCACCCAGGACCCTCCTCTCAGTTGGCAACCAGCCAGGTGAGGCACCTTGACAGCTCCCTGTCACACAAGGAGCCACCCCAACATTGCTCAGCAGAGCCCCAAAACACCTCCCTGCCATTGTACCAAGGCAGGCTGCCCACCGGCACCCAGTCCGTGGGAAAGGTTTGCTCCATAGCTCACTGGGGACACCAGTCCCCGATCGTACCAAACCAGCACCTTCCTGTTCTCTTGAGCTCTCCGTGAGGTACCCGCAAAGTTAATACCAGATGCAAACCGCTTACACAACACCACACACAGCTTGGCAGCCACAGGCCAAAAAGCCACCAAACACCCAAATCTTGCAAGTCACCAGGACCCACGGGACAGAAATTCACATGTGACACACAGAAACAAGCCACAAAAACACAGACCTCCCGAAGCTCCCAGAGGAGCCACAATATCGAACTATTTCTGAGCGATGCTCCTGCCGTAGGCACGGGGACCTTCCGCCCGCGCTCGCTGGGCGCAGCCCGGCCTGATGCAACCGCGGCCCTTTGCCAAACCAAGCACCTCGCAGGGTACGAGCCTGGGAAGGGAACACGCCCCAGCCGCTTCCCTGCAGGGGTGAGGAGGTAAAGCTGCCTGCAAAAAATTCACGGCATGACTGGCAAGCCAGGAACTCCGGGAGACTTCCCAGCTTGCAACGCGGGGGATTTCCGAGCGCGTCTCGCACCTGCCCTTGCTCAACAGGAACCTCTGAGTTCGCAGCATCAGCGCATGGAGTTTTGACTCTACTCTGGTCACCTCCTGCTGACCCACTGCATTTACCAGAGATGGGGAGCGCTGGAAGGAGCCTGTGGATAGTAAAAGGTTTTTCTCATTGACACAATCCTCCTCCAGGTCCAATCTGTTGCATTTATGAACAGAAAACACAGCAGCCCTACAGCAACCAGGCTAGAGGCGAGTGGATGCCCCAAACTACCTCCTACAGCACCCAATACTGCTGGTACCACCAACACAGCACATGGAAAAAACAAAGCCACCAAGCTTGCTCCTCTTAACAAGCAAGGAGAGCTTCCTTCTGCCTCTCAAACAGAGCAAATGTCTCTGTAAAGACATTTAGAAACCATCTGCAGGGTCAGGAAAGATGGACGCTAGCAAAGGGAGCATGCACTGCAAAGGGTGACAGGGCGAGCCAGGCTCCGGTCCCTTCCGGCACCACACGCTGCAGCAGCCTGCGGCAGACACAAGCTGCACAAATGCACAGCTCCCCTCACGGCTGCT
>NW_010564933.1:2169-4677 GCF_000687285.1 Phaethon lepturus
GAGAGCCCGCCACGCCAGGAAGCACTCGGATCAGGTAATGGAGGGTGTAGGAGACGATTCCTCTGAGTCAGACGAGCTGGCCAGGGCCCAGGTCAGCAAGCTCTGCAAAATCAGCAAACAAAAGAGGGCAAAACCTGCACCTCTCCAGCCCCTTCCTGCCGCCTCCAAGATGACCCCTGCAAGCAGCCCCGGCAGCCAGCAGCGGGCTTGATGAGAGCGGCCGGAGCCAATCAGGTAATGGAGGGTGTAGGAGACGATTCCTCTGAGTCAGACGAGCTGGCCAGGGCCCAGGTCAGCAAGCTCTGCAAAATCAGCAAACAAAAGAGGGCAAAACCTGCACCTCTCCAGCCCCTTCCTGCCGCCTCCAAGATGACCCCTGCAAGCAGCCCCGGCAGCCAGCAGCGGGCTTGATGAGAGCGGCCGGAGCCATGTGGAATGCTGCGGCTGGGGACGGAGACCCAACCTGCCATGCCTTGGGGTGAGCTGGTCACCCCAGCTCCCTGCTCAGTCCTGGGACTTGCTGAGCAATTTGGTTTCTCCTCTGCCAACAGAGGAGATGGCATTGCCCCTCCTCATTTAGGCCATGAACAGTCTCTCTCTCCACATGCAAACTGAACCCAAGAGATCCTCTTCTCACCCACAGCTTCCAGGGCACTTCCCAGGATTTAAGGGCCAAATGTAAATGCTCCTTTGCAAGTCCTTTTCTGACAACAGTGTTTCCCGTCCCTGCCCAATCGCATACCCATGCCTTGACAGCCAGGCACGGAGCTGGTCTACACAAGGGATACTCACATCTCCCTGCCACCGAGTAGGGAGAAGCCCCCAGCCCTGCCTCACACAACATCCCTGGATCTTGCTCCAGGGGCTTTACCAGATAACACATTATGGGAGGCTGCAGCCACTTGTCTACACCAGGACAATCCCCTTAGGGGACCAAGGGGAATGCCCTTGCTTTCCAGAGATAGACGCAAAGCATTTATTTGGCCATGAGAAGATCCAGGACTGAAGCACAGCCCTGGCCCAGCACATCTCTGCAGGATCACAGCTCCTCTTGAGGAGCGGCCCTGAGAGAAGGGTCACCATACATTTTGTGGAGACCTCCTTTCCCTAGAGGCTTGACATCCTTACCCTTCAACCTCTGCCAAACTCCATACTACAGCCAACGCTGCTTCCATAAAAGCCCCCACAAAATCTCTGGCATAAGGTGCTGCCATCCTTTCCTCATCTGGGACTTCCAGATGTTCAAGTTATCATTATTTTTCATTAAAAAAAGGAAAGAAAGTGAATGGTGGGGAGGACATCTGGAAGAGGGATAAATACCCATCAGGAGTCATCCCCATTCTGACAGCTGAATGAGTTAGACAAGTGCTAATGAACAAACAGGCTAAACTGCTCCTTTCCCTTCCTGACAGGCTGAACCAAGTCTCCTGAGCACCCCAAACGCCAGCTCAGGAAACGGTCCCTTCCCAGCTTTTGGTAGCAGCAAAGCACCCAACCCAGGCAGCTGCCCAGCTCACCCAGCCTGCCCCATGCTGCCCGCTGGCACACGGAGGCCTCCGACATTAAACCCCACTCCCCTGCAGCCTCAGAGGGGAGCCCTGAAGCCGGGTGAGACGGAAGACCAAGCCAAGACCAGACCAGGCCAGCGTAACGCAGCCTTTAAAAACGGATGGGGACCAGGACCGTGCAACCCCCTCTTCCCCGGGGCAAAGCCTCCTGTTGCAGCAGAGAGGCGATGCAGGCAGACCAGCAGCCTCCATCCCTCCGATCCGTAACGGGCCGTAGCCCCTTCCTTCCCCTGCTCCTGACGGGAGGCACACCCAGTGCTAAACACCGAGGCTAACGCCATCCGGTCCTTCTTCCCCACGTCTATTGTCACTAAAAATTTATCCGGTTTCTGCCAAAAAGAAAACCAAAATAAAATGCTGCACCTCCCCTCTGCCCTTCAAAGTAAAAGCAGCTCTGCTTTTTACTCAGGGAGGGGGAGAGGAGTTCAAACACGAGTGCCCCATCCACCCAGCACTGCTCCACTCCTCCTCCGACTTTCACACAGCCCTGTCCCGTCAGCCTGTCTGTGGCATTTGATTCCTGTCTGTCACTAAGTGATGAGGACAAAGGGTGAGGAGTCAGGAAAAGGTCTGAGCTACTTTGTTCATGTCTGGATACGAACTTTGGATGAACTCCGTGGGGAAAGAGAAAAGCTGCATGGAGCGGGACGCACCGTGCATAGAGCTCACTCTCCTCAAAAAAAAAAAAAAAAAAGAGAGAGAGAGAGAAAAGGGAGGCTTGAACAAGGGGAAGGGGTGGGAGGGGAAGGGAGAGGAGAGAGCATTCCCCATCCCCATGGCGGCAGGCAGTCCTGAGAGCTCCCTGCTCCGAGGAGACAGAAGGATATTCAAACCGCCTTCCCAGGAGGCATGTTCAATAGAGCAGGATGCCAACGCAGCCTTTTCTCAAACAAATCTGTTAGCGGCGGGGCCGGGGGCAGGCCCCAAGGCGTTGCTTTTT
>NW_010564933.1:4708-7416 GCF_000687285.1 Phaethon lepturus
GCTTGCTTTTTAAAGCAACCAAATGGGAATTTCCTAATAAAATAAAATTTAAAAAAAAGCCCCATCGTGGCACAGTTAACGGGAAGCTTGCTGGCAGCAACAACAAGTATCTCACACACAGGCCTCTCTGGAAGCACAGGAAGATGAAATACAGCGCAGGACAGGGAGCTTTGGGATGCATCCAGGGCCAGGGTGATGAAGCACCCATGTGCTCCCCTGGCACCCACCTGCACGAGCTGGGGGACACGACTGCCCGCAGCGCGGTTACATACCGGGGTGAAGGTTTATAACCACGATTTCTGCCGTGCTGAACAAGGGAGGAGGCTCACCCTGCGCTGCAGCGGAGGCAATTTCCCTTGCGCTGACCTCAGGGACCTGGAAAAGCCACTGCAGGGCACACTCAGCTCCTTTGCTTCACTCTGCTTTTCAAAGCAACGCCAACCCAGTTTGCAGCTGGAAAGCCTTGTGGTAGTCTTGCAAACCGTAATTAAATCAGCCCGTCCTGGGCAGCAAAGCCACCACAAACTTAGCTGCCAAGCAGCTCAGATGCCCGCGCTGGGATCGGACGCAGCCTCCATCGAGGATTATCGGCAAAGCCTACACGCGAGACGTGCCAAGCCACACAGAAGAGCGATTGCAATGGTACATGCAGTTCTGCAGCGTTCACAGGAGGTCTGCTGAGCGCTGGAGGTGAAGAGTGCCCCAGATGAACCACCCCAGCACGCTGCACCAGCATCGCCTACAGGACATGGGAGGAGACCCACAGCCCCATGGGCCAGCTGGGACCACAGCTCTGGCTCTGCCACCCTGAAAGTCTCATGCCTCAGGCAGAGCAATTGGAAATCCAACAGTCATACTGGATTCGGTTCATAATGTTCACCACCAGCCTTCCCAGCACATCCCAGCAGAGCAGGTGAGCTTACTCTCCAGGATGGGGAATCCTACATAAGATAGAGATTAAGTGGCTTACAAAACCCAGGAGAGCACCTGAAAGCTCTGCCAGAGGTTACCCCAGACCCCTTGTCTCTCTACGAGCCACCAGCAACGAAAAGAACAATGCTGTATGAGAAAGCTCAGCCTGGGACACGACCGTAACAGCCCTGCACGCTGCACTGCAGCGGCCCAGCCACAGAAGGCACTGGTGAAACCTCCCTGGCCGGGCACACAGCAGCAGGCAGGTCACACGTTCTCCTTCAAGGTGGGAGAATCTTTATCCTTTGCGTGATGTCCAGTGCAAGAGACTGAGAACTGCAGAGATGGTCATGGGAACCATTGATCCCAGCTCCAGTCTGGCGCCTCTGCTTGGGAAGATGATAACTCACCACCAGAACTCTTGGAAGTGGAAGGGATCAAAGGCTCAGCTTCATTTACCCGCAGGTATGTATGGCCCCAGCCCTCCCCAAGACCATCTGCTACACACCAAGAACAATGACCAGGGTAAAGAAGAGGAAGGGGAAGGAAACATTTCTGCAGGGAAACAACCGAGATGGGAAGGCAGGGTCCTCCCTTGCAGCCACCAGCCACCACCATGTCCCAGAGGAGCACATGCTAGGAGGTAACTCTAGCATCTCAAAGGCACTGCCCAAGACCTCCGATGGAGAAACTTTGATCTCCTCCTAGCATGGCCAGTCCCTGGGGACTGCCTCTGAAGTACACAGCAGACTATGCCAAGACAAATTGACTCCACAGAAAAAACCTCAGCCCATTTGGAGGAGTTTGTTACACCACTCGCTCCAGAAAGTCCGAAAAGCTCCTCTGCTGGTGGGAGGGACCCATCCCCAGCAGCCCAGCCAAGGCAGCCTGGCTCGAGGTGACAAGCTCCCAGCAGGGAGAAACAGACAGAAGAAGGGAAAAAAACCTGGACAAGATGTTGGCTGGATTGGCCAGTAATTCCATCTGCAGAAGGTGGGAACTTGGGGAGGAGATGCTGCTGCTGCTGCATCCAGGGCTGTTTTGAGAACAGCAAGGAAGAAGAAGAGAAGGGGAAAAGACAGGGCTGGGGGAAGAGAAGGTAAAAGAAAACAAATCTGCTTTATTACTGCCTGAAACCCAAGGAGACTGATTAAAGCAAACAGCCCCCCTGCCCCTTCCAAACCTTCCAGGTTGTCTCGTCTGCTTCCTAAATCTGATTCCCATTTGTCTCTATACGGTTCTCATTTGTTCTTCATTTAGGTCTCCTCCAAGCTCCTTGCCGAGCCTAGGAGAGCCCTCCAGAGAGCCACGGGGCCAGGCTTCCCCCGGGAGCCTGCGAGGGCAGTCGCTGACCAGGGTCAGACCCAGCACCAGTGCCTGCATTGAGGGAGGAGATGTGGCAAGAGGAAGGCAGCAGGCTGCTGACTACCTGTGACAGCCAAGAGGCTGAGAAGATCCTTGGAAAGAGCTGCCTGAGGGAGGAGATCATCACCACCCAAGCATGCTGACACAAGCCTGGCTGTCTCTGGGGCAGCAGACCCGGCATGCCCACAGGACAAAAGCAATAAAAAAAAAAAGCAAAAGGGACCCCGCCACACACCCCAGCGATTTACAGGGCCCGTGCAAGCGGCTTCTTCCATCAGACAGCCTTCTGATTAAACAGGAGCTTAAAAATTATCCTAATGGGGCTCCTTTCAAACATGAGCCACAGGGACCTCTCCTAATTGCACAGCTCCTTTCTCAACTGCAGCCTGCGTACAACGAAGCGGGTCCGTCTGCCGCCCTTGCCCGCAGCA
>NW_010564934.1:0-283 GCF_000687285.1 Phaethon lepturus
AAAAGGGGGGGGTGGGGAGAGAGAAAATGAATTAAAATTTAAAAGAAATGGCAAACGATGGGGTGAAGGGGGAGGAAAAGGGGGAAAAAAAATGGGAAAATGAACAAAAAGACCCAATAAAAAAGGGAGTGATTCTGCGAAAGGGGAGGAAGGAGTTTCAACAAAGGAAGAGGTGAGGCGACCTCAAAAATGGGGGGGAAAAGGGGAAAAAGGGGGCGGACGGCGCGCCGAAGCGGAGAGGAACGCGGCGCCGGGGTCCCCGTCGCCGAAAAAACAGCGGTGT
>NW_010564934.1:378-2148 GCF_000687285.1 Phaethon lepturus
CCGGAACGTTGTGGCATGGTGGGGGAAAAAAAATAAAAAATAAAAAAAAAAAAATTTAAAAATCAACTTTTTGCCTGATTTTGGCTTTTTTTTCTTTTTTTTAATGAAAATTTGTCAGCGTGGGTGCCCCCCTCCGGAGCGGCCGCGGCCCCGGCCGACGCCATTGTTCTCAGCCGGGACGGGCTGAAAACTGCAAAAATAGGGAAAAAGGGGAAAAAAAAACCCAACCCACCAAACAACAAAAAAGCCAAAAGCCAAAACCCAACAAGTTTCAGCTGCGGAGGAGGGGGAAGGGTCGGCCTCCTGCCGCGGGAAGCGGGGAAAAAGCGGTATTTCACCTCAAATCCGGGGAGCCCCGAGCGCCCGGCTCGCTGGCGGGAGGGGGACGGACGGACGGACGGGGGCTGGCCTCCCGCTGCTCCTGCTCCGGGGAGAAACGTTAAAAACGTGCAAAACTGCTGCTCTGGGGAGAGAAAGGTTACAAAAAATGGCTATTATTGGCGCCCGGGGTGGGAAAAAGTTAAAAAAAAGGGTAGCAGCGCTGTTCTGGGGCGAGAAAAGTTTAAAATAACGGGTACCAGGGCTGTTCTGGGGGGGAAAAAGTTTAAAAAAGTGAATTTAGGGCTGATTCGGGGGCGTCTGCGCGGCCCCACGTGGAGCGTTTGCGGGATCGGGGCTGCGGGGAGGAAAAATAATTAAGGAATTGCCCAAAAAGCTGAGAAAAAGCCAAAGGAAACGGCCGGGGAAGCGGCACCGGCTCGGGGAGGCCGCGGCGCGAGGCCGGATTTGCCTGTTTCTGAGCGTTTTGGGGGGAAAAGGAGAGGGGCTAAAAGCCAGGTTTACCCGTTCCTGAGCTTTTCCGGAAAAGAGGGAGTTCTAAAAATCTGAATTTACCCATTTTCAGCATTTCGGAGAGTTCTAAAACCCAAATTTACCCATTTCTGAGCATTTTGGGAGGGGAAGGTGGGGAGGGGGTGCCTAAAAATCCCAGTTCATCTATTTCTGAGGTTTTTCGGAAAAGAGGGAGCTCTAAACCCAAATTTGCCCATTTCTGAGCATTTTGGGGAAAAAGAGGAGGGGCTAAAATCCAAATTTACCCATTTCTGAGCTTTTCCAGAAAAGAAGGGCTCCTAAACCCCAAACCGAGCCCATTCCTGAGCATTTTCGAAGTGAATGAAAATCAAAGCTGCTTTTTTAACCAAACCGGCCACTTTGGGCTACGAGACGCCTTTTTCTTTCCCCTCCCCCTCTCTGTTTGAGGCCAAATTAGAAAAAATAAAATAAAATAAAACCACATTCAGAAGAGGGGGAAAAAACCCCAAAACTATCGTTTTGCCCAGAAATGGTCAATTTTAGGGCCCCACCTCGGGGAAAACGACCGGAAAAGGTGTCTGAAACCCCAAATTGTTCCCGCTGCGGAGAATCCGGCTGCTGGGGACGCGCCGGGGGTCCCCGCCGAGGAAAACGCGCCTTTTCTGCGCTTTTCCCCCCGTTTCTCCCGCCGTCGGTATTTTTTAGCGCCCGCACACACACCCCGACGGGGCGAGGGTGCAAACCTGTCCCAAAACCCCCGGCGGCGCCGAAATTTTGGGCGACGGCGCGAGCGAGCGGCCAAGGTCGAACACGGCGATGGGCCACGGGTGCAGGGGGGCTGGGAGGGACACACCGGCGCACCCCGAGACCGTCGGCACCCAACAGCACCCAGCACGGGGTGCAACCACCGCTCTGGGTGCCGTCAGGCACCCAACAGCACCCAGCACGGGGCGCCAC
>NW_010564935.1:0-1386 GCF_000687285.1 Phaethon lepturus
CCACGACGGGGCCGGTTCTGCCGGGGACCGTGGGGTGGTTTGTCAGTGGTGCTCGGCCCGAGTGCGGTGCTTCTGCAGGTGCAGAGCGAGCCCGGAGGTGCAGAGCCAGGGGCCTTCTCACGGCCTGCCCTGCAAGAAACACGGCTTGTGGGGCCGGGAAACAGGAACTGAACTGCAGTATTCCTTTAAAAACAATTCTTACATTCCTAAATTCAGATGAGCTCTGTTACAGCCATGTAGAACGTACATTTCTGATCTACGCCGTCAGCATAAATTGGGCTTTGACAAAACTGAACCTGCCAAGAACTGTTTGTTGCTTTCTAAAGAATATTAAGGCTTTGGAGATTTTGGCACAGAATATGAGTTGTGGCTTAAGATACGTGATGTCCGCATGCAAAAGAAATAAAGCCAAGAAATCTAAAGTTTATAATCACCTGCTGGATTTCAAGAAGTTAATTTGATCTAATTGGTTTCTAAGGGGGAGGAGGGAAAAGCAACGCAGGAATTCACAGGAAAGCGTGATTTCTATCTGAAATCTAACGCAATTAGCGGAGCAGGAGTCAGTTACTGAAGGCAAAAAAGAAGGCAAATCAAGAGTCAATTGAGTTGCAGCAAAATTTAATATCTTGCTGTCATCCTTGTTCTTAGTAGAGAGTTGCTGTAGCAACAGACCAAAAAAAGAACTCGCCCTGGAGGAGGAGCTTGCTGCTCTTTCAACAACGTCTTTTTATCGTCGCTGAATTACTCTTTACGAACAATCAATCACATCCAGCAGTATCAACGACTACAGATACAAGGCCAGATCCTGCAGACATTAAGCCTATCACGCAGAGAACTGTGTTTTCTGCTTTTCTCTGTAGGTTATATGATGGCGATTTTCGTTTCTAGGATCGAGCCCGTTTTTACCGCATGCGAGATGCAGCACTTCCTCGATCCGTTTACATCACCCGCGCCGCTGCACCTTGCAGATCAGGACTGCTCGTGACTACGCATCCTAGAAATAAGAAACAGCTTTTCCCACCACTTTTTTTCCAGGTGATGTAGACGGCACAGTCACTCATGAGGACGGGGCACGGGGAAGCAGGCCACAGCAGCTTCGGGGCTCGCTCCGCACGGCAGACCTTCCAGAGCCGTGCGCGCCGGGTCCAACCGAAGCCAAAGAAATGCTCCAGCGTGTCAATGGGTGTCGGGCACCGACTTGCTCTCTGACTTTTGGGTCACTGCTATTTATCGTTTGCAATTACTTGAGTCACGCACGATCTCTGTTTCTCCATCTGCAACACGAAAGCCACTAATCACATTTTTAGGCACTTTGGGTCCAGAACCCGTAAGCGCAGGTTGGCCAAAGCCTGGACCCGCTCCAGGCGCGGTCGGAGGGCAGCCCCG
>NW_010564936.1:0-34980 GCF_000687285.1 Phaethon lepturus
GCCATCAGCCCGCCCGCCCGCCTTAAGGCGCCGTTGCCTTGGCGACGCGGCCTGCCTTCCGCCGGCCCCGCCCGGGCCCCAGTCTGCCTTCCCCGCTGGGCTCGCTGTTGCCCTCTCTAGCCCTGGAACACCCCATGCAGTGCCGCGCACTGGGGCGTAACCCAGCGCTGGCTGCCACAGCCGGCTTTCTTGTTTCAGCTCCGGAGAGCAGCAAGAGGAGGCGGCAGCTGTGCAAAGCGGAAGGCCGCCGGGGCCCAGTTCGCAGTTTGGGCCCCGAGATCTAGCCTGAAACCTCAGCTTGTGAGCGTGGGCGAAAGGAGGCTTCGTCTGGAGAACCACCATTGCCCCGTGGTGCGAAAATAAACCAAGGAAAGCTGGCTAGAAAAGTGTATTATTTTGCACTAATAAACTCTGAAGTCATTATTACCTCATAAAGAGGGAGATAGCTGAAGCTACCAGTTAAGTAGCAGCAATATGGTACAACTACTCAAATTATTGCTTATATTCGCAGCAATCTGTTCATATGTTAATACAGAGATTTACCAATTTAGCAGTTACTGATCTGGAAAAATGTTCATTAATCTCATGTATGTAGGAGAATATATACTTAGGTCTTCATACACCACCTGTCTGTACATGGGTTGATGTTACCCTGATGATTCTGAGAACCTAGAAACATCTTTTCTTTTCCCTTTCTTTTTCCATTTTTAGGTAGCTGTGTAGATACGGTACTATTTGGCTTGTGAAGAGAAGACTCGCCCATTAAGCTTTAATTTTTCAGGCTGACTTACACATCCTGAAGAATGAAAAGATTTTAATGAAAATACTGACAGACCCTTAATTATGTAGCTAGACTAACACCTACAATGAAAAAGAAGCAACATCCATAATAATATTGTAAGTTGCATTTTCACAAGTGAGACAAATGCAATTTGCTATTGAAGTAATTTTGCTCTGCAATAAAATATGTTTAATGACATCGTCTGGGTCTTGAATTAAACAGCAATTGCATATTCAGCTGTTCTGTATGCCCTGCATCATCATGAGGAAAAGGGAAACCATGTTGTTTTGCTTATAGAATCATTTAAATAACACAACATATTTTTTCAAAGCACAATGCTCATTTGAAACTGCCTGGGATAGTGCATACCAAGAGCATCATTATTCTTCTCCTGTCTGGTTAGTCCTGTCGTGTTAGCGGAGATAGAAGGAAGAAGTTACAACCTTCAGGGTCTCCCCAGGCCCTGAAGGTTGCAGATGGTGATCCTGCAGCTGACTGCAACTTCAGTCATGAGACAGATAAACCTGATGCAGAGCCATCTATCTGCCAGCATGCTGTACAGCAGTTTTAGAAAGGTGGAAGTGCAGAAAGAACATTTATAAATTAGTCCCCTTCTTTCTACAACCCTTTGTTTATCTATGGATGACAAAGTGCCTTGAAATTGAAACAATTTGTATGCATAACTTCAAAAAGAGAAGGAACTTGGGGAGCTTGATACCAAAGAATTTCTCAGCTGTCTCAGACAGTGGTCAGGTTGCTTCAGCTATGTCCACATGGATATGTGCAGACCAAAGCAAATGATCTCCACCTGCACTTCAGGTTGACAGCATGTCTCTGTATTTGCCCATACCTAGCACATCCCACCAGGACAAGGCACTGTGGGCATACCCCTTGCGTTGTAAATTATATCCTATGTATTGCCAGTGAATACCAAAGCTCTATCACCAAGGTCAACGTGTCAGCTCCCGTAATGCAAGGGACAGCAGACTAAATTTACGGATAGCACACAGCTACCACTGGGGAGAAGGTAAAAACTGGGAACGGGAATACAACTTTCCAAGCTGCACAGGGAGGTTGAGGTGCTTCCTGCTTAACCAGGGCACTTACTTACACTTTCATCTGAGGTCTAGCAACACACTTCATATAATTTCTTTTACAAATTCCTAGAGAAGGTCTCTTTTCATCCAAGCGCTGCGAGCAGTGTCAGATGAATAGCATGAGAAAGCCTGGTATACACTGAAAAAACTCAATCTTCTCTGAGCAAGAAAAAAATACTAAAATATCTGTGAATAGCATTACTCATACTGGCTAGCTTTGATATTGGTGATCTTAACCTAGTATCAGTGTCCTGCAATATAAAGTGCAAACCTGTCATGTTTTTCATGCTTGTGGCTTTGTTAACATTTAACCCTACTTTTAAGAGAAGCTGAAGCCTTGCCCAAGCTCACAAATAGCAGTCAGGAACAGCATCCAGATTTCATCAATCTTGGTTCAGCTTCTGATCCAGTTCTCCCCATTGCGGTCTCTTTAACAGCTCGCAAGAGTTTTGGAAGTCAGGCTATTGAAAAGATTAGCATGCTGTTCAAACCCTCCTGGTTTTTCAGGGTTTTGTCAGCATTAGGGATAGTGCTGCTTAAGGACACCCCAAACATTCGTTTACCGGACAGGTTTTAATTTGTAATTATTTATACTTCTTTCGGTACATGATGTCTAGAGAAATTTTCTTTTTGGATGATGAACCTTTATTAATCACCGGAAATTTTTATTTATTTATTTATTTATTTATTTTATTATGAAATTATTAATTTTAATATTAATTTTTTAAAAAAATTACCGTTTTCAAATGCCTTCCCTCTAGAAGCAGAGAACGCTCCGCAAACTCAGCTGCTTGGTAATGAATGCCCTCTTCTGTTTAAAACCAGTATTGCTGCTGTACGGGACACCACCACTCGGCTGCAGGACTGCAGGATTCTTTCTCAAGGCATATTTTACAAATAGCATCTTTCCCTTCTCTCCAAGTAAAAGTAATCATTCTTAGGAGGAACCGGTTGCAGAATCCAGGCAGTCCTCATGGGGATGCCTTGACACGGGCAGAACTGTAATTTCATTTTAAAGATACTCTCTAATATGCTCCCTTTGTTTTCAGCTGTTGACTCATAGATATACAACACTCTGGTCTCATAACCGATTTTATTAACAGTGTGATTTTGTTACAAGCTCCATCATTTTCATCGGAGTTCTGAGACAGCTAACACTGGGACCTGTGATTTGTTCCTCTTTCATTTATCATATGTGACTCTTGTTTCTTCAAGGGCCTCTCCTTTTTTACCTGATTTAAACCACTTTATCAGAGGAACCGTAGAAAGAGCTGTCAGTTCAATTTAATGACAAATTTTCAGGACATTGAGTGGCATAAGAAGGGCTCTGACCTGTACAAACTGCTATATAAAAATGGCAGTCCTGACAGATTGAATACACTGAATAGTGCTGTATATCTCAGCGCCTTTATAAGCCCAGAGACTTATGTAGTATGAGTAAGCCTAATTAAGGATGAAATAAGCCTTGCCTCCCCTAAATACTCACCCTGATACATACACCTTATGTGGAGAGAAAGCCTCAAGGGAAAATAGCAGCCACCAGCCACTTCACTGGCCTTATTCACGTCCCTGCTTTCTACCACACTCCTGCTGGTGCCCAGCTCAGCACTTGTCTCCTGTTCCCTCACCTCCTTTGCTGTCTGCCTTGATTCCCTGGGTATGACGTACAGATGTTTATAGCACTCTCCTTCCCCAGAAAGACCCCAACCTCCCACCCTGGGTCCCCAAGAAAAGCCCCAATTCAGCTGCCTCCCCTTTTGTCTACCGCCTTTGCCTTCATCGCTCTCTAATCCCCTTCCCTGATGTCTTGTTCTACCTCCCTTCATCAGTGGGAGAAGAAATCCCACCCCCTCCTCGCCTGTCTGTAATTGCCACTTACCTGCTCCTGGGCTCCCCGGCTCCAGCGGAGGGGGACCAGCTACAAGGGCGTGCAGAAGCACACGCAGGCAGGGTGCAGCGGGAGGGTAAATGCCAGAAACATCACTCCTCCTTAGTTGAATTCACTGCTGGAAGCGCATAGTCGAGCAGACAGTTGCTGAAGTCCAGCAGTTTTAGTGCAAAGTTAAATAAGAGTGGAGCAGCGCGTTTTGGTCAAGGCAAATTTGCGCTCTGCCTAACTTTGCGTTCGGTAATTTGGGGAGGAGTAAAGCTGAGCGACCACAGTAGCCCCTTTCACTAAGCAGTGGTTGTTGCAGCACCAACCATACCACTAAAATCACCCAGCAAGTGACTTTCAGAGGCAGGTTCAGGCGCAGCTTCACAGTCAGGTTCTCCCATTTACAGCCTAACTGATACCAGTCTAACTCTACTGCAGAATAACTCAGATGTATGGAGATTAAGATGCATTGCCATACTGGGTCTTGGAAGCACCTATGTGAGGACTCCAATATTTGCTCAAGGTCATTTTCCTGTGCTTCCCTTTCAGAGCAAATGTGGTTGGGCTCCTGCTGTCCGAATACTTGACTGTACACACCTTTTCACTCTTTTTTTTTTTTTCCCCAACTCTACTTTTGAGTAGATCTACTGCACACCCCTTTTAACAATACTAACCACACAATTAGCAGCAAAACTATTCAGTAACTCATTCCCATGGCTGTGTTGAAACACATTCCATCTGCATGCTGTGGCTTTCCGTGAAGGGGACTTTTCTCCTCAGGCAGTGGATGGCTCCCTCCTTCATTTCAGATGAACAGTCATCTAAATCCTGGTGTCAGCACTTACTTTTCGACAGTAAAATGCACTCAACATTACAGATGACTCGAACGATGAAGGTCCCTCCCTAGAGAGCAATCCAACAAGGTTACAGCGGTAGCTTACCTATTGGTGTCATCAGCCTAATGCCTAAGTTCTTGCTTTAAATCCTCCCTGTTCCACTGCTGGGTTTTATTTTATATTCTCATTGCACCTCCTATAGCACGACTGTGTCATTGGTCCCTTGCATGAGCAAGATTCTCCTCTCCAGGAGGATAGGTTACCGTGCCCGACAGCTTACAGACGTGATGCAGGGATGCTCAAGACAGATTGAGCGAGTTCTTCTGCTTGGAGCGTAATGGCACCACATCCTGTCTGAAAGCAGGGACAGCTGCACGGCGCGGCGCTGCCCTGAGCTGTGGCACGCCACGAGCAGGCACCAGCTCGGCTTGTTCAGGTAGGCACCTCTGGCTGTGCCCCATCAGTCTCACAGCCAATTTGCTTGTCTCCCTGCGGTGGCTCTGCCCATGTCCCCAGCTCTTCAGCTGCTCCAGACTCCTCCTCCTCCCCACCCCAGGAGAGCTTTCAGTTCATTCTTCCCCTTGCAGCTACTTGCAACTTTGCTCTCAATAGCTTCCCTTGAAGGCACTTCTCTGCATGGGTTCCCCTCTGCTTTTCTGTTTCGGGCCCTTTTATAGGTAAACTTTTCCCCTTGACTTAGAGAGGCGGCAGTTCTCCTTAGCCCTTGTAAACAAGCTCTGCCCGCTGCCCTTTCCTTCTGCCAACTCCCTGCCTCCTCCCTCTTACCTCCACCACCGGTCACTCAGGCGTGGGTCCCTTCCACTCCCAACATGTCCCCACTTCTGATTTTTTCCCCTCGGACTTTCATTGTTGAATATGGAAATAGAAGCGAAAGTTACTTTTTATTAAACCAAAAAAGGCCATCACAATGCAATGTAATGCTATGCTGCACCTACCTACAGCCAGAAATACCTAATCACCCTGGGGTTTGTGCAATGGTAAAGCAGAATTTCAGCCGATGTTTTTTCCTTTATTTCTCTCAGTAAGACTTCAGCAGGGAGCATGAACACCACTTACAACGTGTTATGATTGTTATTGTGAAAAATTACAGGTTGTTTTTACTAAGGAAAGAACAGGGCTATAAAATAGCACATACTAGGCATAGCACATACTAGGAATCTGTCCCAAAAATAAATGTTTTTATGTTTTTACTTGTATTCTAGCAATTTACCATCTCACTTTCATGTACCTGAATCATATTGTTCACCGATACTTTTAAACACTGCAAACTGTTTAAGCTCTGGAAGGGGACTGTACTTCTGATTGATAGACACCTGCTTTTCATTTGCAGGTGCTCAATGAAGGACAGAACACCAATGAAGTGAAAATAGATGTTAAGTGTATTTCCCAGTGTTTCACAGAATAGCCGACTGGTTTGCTACAGAGACAGCAGCATAGGACAAGTGGCATGGCTATTTCATACTTTAAGCCCATTCTTTGAATTCTTATTCCTGTATTTCCCCACAGAGGTTTCACTATTTCCCTAGTAACAGCTCATTTCAAGAACAGACTTTGAAATTTGTGAAAGTCTTAAACAGTTGCCGCTACATTATATTCAAATACCCTAGAGAGATCGGAGGAAGTACTCAATAGGAAAAAACACTATTCTTTGGCTTACTATTGTTATGCAAATAAGGCAGGAAAAGGGCCTGCCATAAATGATCAGTTATGGAATATAGTGCATCGTTCAGCTTTCTGCAACTAGCTTTATCTAAGATGAGGAGTGATGTCGTCCCCCCCCCAGAGTAGAACTGCTCTTTCTAATAAACTGCAATACCTGACGATATGAGATCAACCAGTTAATTATAGTAAATGTAAAACAAGCTTGATGATACATTTTTAGTGAGGGGAAAAGAAACTGCTAGTTTGAAATACAACTTTATTTTTTTAATCAATATGCAATCTACAAAATGTTATTACAAGATTATCAGCATGATCTGTTTATACTTATACTAACAAAGGACCCAAATAAAATTAAAATTTCCATTAAGAATAACAACACTGCTTCAGAGTTATCAAAATTATAGCTAAGAACTACTAACTGCAGCAGTTAGTTACTGTGTTTAGTCAACAAAAAGACAAATAAATGGAAAATAGAGGTGTCAGCAACAGTACTGCAACTAAGAAGTCTGTCAAGTAAAAGGCAACTAAAAGCAACATGTGAAAACACGTTTTCAGATGTAAAGTACTTTGGACAATTAATACAGAATCTGGGGAAAAAAGCAAGGAGCATAAGGATGACAGCAGCTTGGCATCATGTTCAATGGAGTGCACCATCATCCTCATTTCTCGAGAGCTGCTACACTGGGGCAGCTGGACCATCGTTCCCAATCACTGTTCAGCTTTGACACTCAGTAACACCCCTTTTCCTCACTTTACAAAAACTCTTTTCTGGTTGGAATAAATAAGCATTGCAGGTTGCTTACTTGCTAGCATCAAGAATCTTCTACAGGGTTTTTTTTGTTTATTTCCTGACCATTACCACTATTCCTTTCTTCTTTTTTTTAATGCCTCTCCTTTATTCTTAAAGACTTTGATGCAGATCCCATTTTGTCAGTTAAAAGACTTCCATTGACTTCAATGGGTGTTTGAAACCAAAATTACATCAAGTACCATTTACCTACAGTAATACAATTAGTATGAGAAAGATGAAGGCGAAGATAACGTTTGTTGGTTTCAGCAACTACGACACTTTCTAAACAAGGCAAACACATTATAAAAATAGTTCTCATTGATTTCCATTTAAAATATAAAATATCCCAAACCCTGCTGGTCCTTTGTGAAGGAAACACAGATAGTATGTAAATACTGCCCTGTAGTAAATGTTAGCAAAGCGTCAGCATCTTAAGTGACCCAAACGGTTGGAAGAATTTCAGTGACTGCAGGCGCTAGCTGTGGGCAAGCAGAGATCAGATACGCATGAAACTTCATTCTTCGCATGATGCCAATGCACCTCATGGGTTATTTAAAGCTCCGGTCCTTCTGCTAGCTGGATACTGAGCATCACAACAGCTTATAGCGACTGTTCCTTGCCTCCATTCCCCTCCCAAAATACGGTTAGACTACTTATCGCCCAGATTTCTAAAGACTCAAAACCAGTATGTTTACTCACTATCAGCTGTTATGGCTTTCATAGAAAATGTTAGCAAATGAGTCTTAAATATTGAGACTACTTGTTCAGTAGGTTATACTCAAAGGGCATGGTTGGATGGGGCTTTGAGCAACCTGGTCTAGTGGAAGGTGTCCCTGCCCATGGCAGGGGGCTTGGAACTAGGTGGTCTTTAAGGTCTTTTCCAACCCAAACCATTCTATGATTCTATGCCATCGGAGAATGCAGAAGAAATATTAGATAAGAAGAAGCCAAGGTGGTTTGGTTTTAGCACATTGCAATAGAATAGGAAGTTAGAATTTGATTTGCGGGGCGTGGGGAAAGTCAGACAACCCAAACTTTCTTTCATTAAACTGCATCCTGTTTTTAAATATTCTGTCAGCAAGGCATACAAACATGGGTTTGAAACTGAACAGGGTAATTAGCCTTAGGCTGCACTAATTGTCAGGTTTAAACTGAAAGGCATGCATTAAACAGAGTAATTTTCTTTCAGTGTGGCAATACTTCTGTGGAATGAATTCCCTGTGATCCTGATCCAATTCCGATTAAAGCTAATGGCGAGTCTTGCAGGCCTCAGATGGGAATCCAGGAGCCTGCAACACAGATAAAGCTCTAGCTTGACCTTTTTATGTTTACGAGTTCAGTAAGGCTGAATGATCATTTGCACCATACCAGCCACAATACAGACTCACTAGCAGGAACGACGACTTGTAATACGGCTGTTCATCACTCGGGCCATTCAAAACAACAGCTCGTATCTTGAGGGGTCAGGCGAAAAAACTTCAGCGCTACACGGGCTTCTTGAACACATTCCAAGATACAGCAGACACCTGACAGAAGAAAAGCAGCCTTCTGCAGGATCCGTAACAGCACCGGGCACCGAATGCCCAGGAGATGAGTGCTGCAGATGGGGCTCCTCAGGTGGAACAGTCCCAGAACAGCCTGGCTGTCCCTCCTTCCTAAAAACAGGAAGATAGGGGCCAGCTGGCCCAGACAGGCTTTGGACAATAACCACTGCTAACAGATTGACTGAATTAGCTGTGTTAATGTCAATCAAAACAAGTCAGCCTCAGACAAAGGTTAGTGCAGGTATCTGCGATGCGTATTTGCCTCCTCTACCTTACCAAGCAAAGTGGTTAATAGATGTCATAGCTCTAGTATAACCACAGACTTCAGCAAATTGCAGAGCTCTGCCATGATGGTAAGAATAAACACTTTGCCCTAACTTATCTAACATGCCCCTTAGTTCAGCTGAGGAGTATGTAAACCAAAATTAAATATGAATAAAACAAACCAAACATGACTTGAAGGTGCTAATGGCTTCTGAAGTCAAAACATGGATGGAGGATGCAACAGCTGAGACATATTTGGATCACTACTACACTCAAATGCTTGCTTAGATTTATAATCTGCTAATAAAAAGGGATATATAGAGAAGCCAAAATACCATAATAGTCTATTTGGGGCTTTGGCAATGCAATACCCATAAAAAACCTGCCCTGAGGACTTACTATAGCATCTATTGCCCATTTCATTCTCAGCTTCCAAATGGGGGGAAAAGTTTATTGTGATGAACTAGGTTCATATTATGGCCTTCTGTTTCCTCAGACTGGTAATTTTCTCAGTGCATATCCCACATATTTCTACTTTTGGGGAATAACGTTCATCTGTTTTTTTACACAGTGTTCATATAAATAGTCACAAGCTGTGACAAAATATATAGTGAGCCTTAGTGCATTACTACATTTTTTTTTCTCCACTAATTTCAGTTTGAAGTAAGGATAATTCTAGGAAAACTGCAGGGGAAAAAAAAAAAAGTATCATCAGGAACATTTTTTAATTTATCAGATTTTTTCAGACCTGGAATTACAGACTGCAGAAGATGACAAAGGGGATAATGGCTGAGGGGAGGCATTAAAACCTTTCCCTAAATGCCAATAATTTGTTCAAAACACAGTTAACACATTGATATGGGGCTAGTAGCCCAAGCTGCCTGCTGAAGCATCGCAGCTTCACTTCCCTTGCTGAAGATAGTCCATTCCTGCCTTGTTTCCCCACAGAAAACACCTTTAGAGCCGGTAGCATGAAAACACCTCCCTTCCCATGCAAGGAAAGGCATGCCCTCTGTCTTGAAAGTTACTCAAAGCAACAGCTCCTGTGGTTTCCAAACCAACATCTGGAACTTGCATCCCAAAGGAGACCCGCAGCAAACGGCAGCAACCAGCCATTTCTTCAGTTTGTGGGGAAAACGCTCTGCTGGTGTAAATTCTCAAAGCTGCATCAAATGAAATGGGCCTGGGCTGATTTAGACTTGCTGAGGATCTGCCCCTTGTCTCACTCGCTGCAGTAGTGAAAAAGATTTGTCTAATGCTGGCACAGAAATTTCAATCACATCTGCCATATGTTTTTTTGCCCAAGAGATTACTTTGAGTGAACCTATAAAGTGCTGGGGAGGAAACGCTCACAGCCACGGAAAAACGAAGAATATTGTTGCTGGGAGACTTTTCCCATTTTACCAATGAAATCACCCAGTTTCCAATTCATTAATTGAGGCCCTTGTCAAGAATAATATTACGACTTGTTCTGTTCACGTATATGGAGGGGAGAAGAAATACGGGGGACTTCAGTTTTCAAACACCACTAAAAATGTAATTGCTCCTGCTGGATCTTACACAGATGCTGGTCTGCACATAAGCACTCTGGCAGCTTTTATTGCTGAATATTGTATATCCAAGTGACATGAACTCTTTTGAGTAGTGCCATTAGGTTTCCATGTGGAGTATGAGATCATTCCCAAGTCATAGATAGGCAACAGGAAAATAATATATTACAATCAGTCAATTAAGTGCTCACATCCTGCAACTCTTTACAAAGAGACCTTACTCACACCAGTATTCCCACGACAGGAAGTTTACTTGAACGCAGGCCAGTCAAACCAGTACTGATTTGCAAAATCAAACCCAAAAGCACTAAAAAAAAAAGAAAAATTCAATGACTGTGTTTATCCTAAACTAGGTCACTGCACTGCTTCTAACAATAGAATTTCCTATGTAAATTGATTCCTACTAATATCGTATGACGGTGCCTCTGTCCTCTTTTACTGCATTAGGCAGTTGCCAGCCTTATCTGGATCTTCTCCATCAAGCCTAATCCACTTCCTTTCAATTTCAACCTGTAGTCAGAAAACAAAAAAAACCCCACAGGTAGAATTAGCAAATAACTGGGCATTGCAAGTGCAAACTGCAGCAACGGCACAAATAAAAGCTTTGACACAGAATCAAAACATTTCCAGACCCAACAGATTTCAAAACCACTGCTCCCAAAAATAGCTCAGCTGAGGAAAAGCAACGCTGCATTTGCAGCTCTTTTTTTCAGTGTCATCTTTGATCAGACAAGGAATTATTTTTTAATGATTCTTTTGCTCAAAGTCATTATCACAAGTGCATGCAAGATATGTTTAGAATACAAAGCACATTCGCCTTGCAAATACTGTATGGGGGAGTGGGGAGGAAGAAGAGGAGGAAAACACTGAAAATATAGCCCTGAAAATACCTGGCAATTGTAAAAAGCTTTCTGAACCACGTGTTTCTGGGGCTGCACATCGCTCTCTATGCCCAGTGACTTGACTTCTGTTCCTGAGGCACAGGTATCATGAACGACGAACTGGATGGTAGCAAATGGGTACCAGTCAGACGGTATTTCCTGGTCTGATCCGAGTTCCAGTTTGTAAGACAGGCTGTGTGGATGATCTGAATCTTGGAAAAGAAAAAAAAACAAACACCATCAGTTAATTATCTTTTCTTTCTTTACAGTGCCAAGGTTAATCTGCTAGCAAGTGAGAACAGCTCTATCTTTTATTAATGCAGAACTGTTACTATGATACAAGGTTATTCTATCTATTATCTTTGGCTACTTGGGCATAAGATACAAGATTATTCTATCTATTATCTTTTGCTACTTGGGCATAAGGTGGTCCCTAACTCATTTTTTCTCTGCTTCAACACACTTTTCACAATCATTGCAAATTACAAATTAATTTGCACAAGATTTACCAGATCCCCCCAGCTTCTGATTAAGAGAAGAATATTACAAACTTAGGGATTGGTTGCTAAATTCAGACTATTAGGGAAGAATCTCCGTTTTCCCTGAAAAATACATTTCTTACTCTCATAGAAAAATAAAAATCAGGAGGCCCCAGCTTAGCCGAGGCAGACATGCCTCCCCGGGTCCAACAACCACCCTTTCCAGAGCTCTCTGCTGTAGAATTTTACTGGAGTGTTTATTTCAAGTACTAGAGCTATCTTGTGTAACATCATTTATTATAGTCTGTCTCCAGCGGGAAGATAAAGGTGCAGCTCAGGATGCTGCTCAGAGAAGGTAGATCCCAGCTGCCAGGATAAGGGCTACCCGGGCTCCCTTTCTAGCTTGGTTTGTTAAGGGAAGAGAACATACCCCATTCTTCCAAGTGGAAGTATTACTAAAGTAACTGTCATGTTATAAAGCAGAGTCACGAAGGGCTGCCCATGTTTTGCAGCATATTCTAAATTAATTCAGCCCAGCCTTAGATCCTACGGATCACTTGCTTTACTGCTTCTTATATGTGGCAATGGTAAGGGAAAGTATTTCTCCTTTTCCTGGCACACAGGAACATTGGGGTGGAAAGCCTGCTTTCCAAAGAAGCCAAGGTCAGCAGGCTCACTATGTGCGCGAAAGCAGTATAGTATAGTATAGTATAGTATAGTATAGTGTAGTGTAGTGTAGTGTAGTGTAGTATAGTATAACATAATATAATATAACATAATATAACATAATATAACATAATATAACATAATATAATATAATGAAAGGAATCCTTTGTATCACAGCTGCCTCTCCAAATTCTTCAGGGCAGAAAACAGTAATTCTGCATTTCCCCTTCTCTCCAGGATTTTAAGCATCAGCACGGACAACTAACTACCATTTGGCTGCAGGCAAAAAAAGCAGCAGAGAAAGGATTGGCCATATTTTGTCACAGGCAAGCCTCGCAGCCTATATTTGGTTTTCATCCATTATACTGAACAGCATCTCAAAGTTCAGGCAAAAATGTCCCATTCTTTATGCACCGGCTTTCTGTGGTGGCAGGAATCAATTTCGTATCAGAATGAAGGAAATACTGAAGATGGAGTTAACATATGCTTTTATCCATCCTGTGGGAAAAATCACTACAACAGTCCACAGGCTCATGGACATTTCATAAGGCACAAATAAATTTAAAAAGCTACACATCCGTTGCTCCTGGGAGACTTGGGCTGTGTGCATCCCCTGGTCTGTGCTGCAGGTTTTCCCTGCAACCTGCCTCACAGCCTGCCCAAGCCAGTTCTGATTTTAGGAGATAGTTTACGTTTGAGCAGTTTGATGGGCAGAGTTCTGTCACACGTTTCTCCAACTGCACCAGAACAAAGTCTAATTTAAGAAACTGTCCTCCAGATTTCATTCCAAGTCCAGCATAAAGTCAATGGGTCCCCAAAAATCAAGGCTTAAAGAGCATGAAATTCACGCTCAAGTATGTCTTAATCATACTCACTAAAACATTTAATGTTTTGTTTTCCTGTTGACAAATTATATAATTAGTGTAATTAATAATTTCCTCCCTCCTCCTTGTTGTTACACTCAACGGCACAATTAAAACTTGACTGGCTCGAAGAAAAGGTGAGGGAATGGGAGAAAGGAATAGGAAGTGTGTTAAACCAAAAGAGGGCAGATTTTGACTAGCTATAAGGAATAAATTTTTCACGTTGAGGGTGGTGAAACACTGGCCCAGGTTGCCCAGAGAGGCGGTAGATGCCCCATCCCTGGAAACATTCAAGGCCAGGTTGGACGGGGCTCTGACCAACTTGATGTAGTTGAAGGTGTCCCTGCCCATTGCAGGGGGGTTGGACTAGATGCCCTTTAAAGGTCCCTTCCAACCCAAACTACTGTGCGATTCTATGATTATCAGCCCATAAACTTCAGATGGGGGAGGTCTCCAACTCTTTTTGTTCCCCTTCTTTTTTCCACGTTTAATAACAACAACAATCATCAGTAGCTTAAAAAAGCTGTTTGCTGACTGCAAGCGTTTCCCTCTCTGTTCGGCTCACCCCGCACAGAAACACAGCAGCATTTACACCCACCACTTCGGACAAGGGGCATGTCACTGGACAACTGCATTCCTTCGCCATCTGGACTCTGTTCGTGGCTGATTTACAAGCATCCCCTGCAGGTTTGCTTCCAGCAGTACATCGCATTCGATCCTTATCCTAAATGCTGCTTTTTTACATAACTGCTTGTAATGTTCAAAGAAAACCTGACTGGATTTGAGAAAATAATGCTATATACACACCCGCTAGTGTCCTGCACCATGGAAGAGTATCAAACACTGGCCATGAAGTTTCCCGGGTGTCTTTAAAGAAACGAGTGTCACGATGGAGAGCCTGCAACCATTGGAACTAGCTGCTTCTTTCTACCAAAGCACGGCTTGTAATACCTGCTCCTAAGGAACTGGTTACAGAAATTTTAGGGAAGGGTAATACAGCTTGCACTCATAAATGCAAGGGCAGATCCATAAAAGAGACTGGTAGGGATCACAGCAACTAATATGCAGGTCCCGACTTTTGGGAACGAAGCTCCCCGAAGTATGCCCAGTACAATAGCACCTTTAAGGTGAGCGGGGGGAAGTAGGTGCCCAGCAGTGGCCATCACACAGCCATCACAAAGGGAGGGAAACCAAACTGAGCCGTCCAGGCTGGAGACATCAGATGGAAAAACCTCACCCCTCTTTGCAGACTTCGCAACCCACTTGCCGCACCAGTCAAGGCACCAACACTTTACAACTCTCCCACACTTAAAAAATGAAAACCACCACCCAAACCATGGCCCATGACCAAACGCGGCAGTAACGTCACCTTTTTATGTAAAAGCCTACCGCATAGTTCACTTGCGTGTGAATGGGGCTCAGTCACCCACGCAGCTATACGGCACGGCTGGTATGGGGGTGGCGTAGGGGTACTGGTGCCGATTTGTGCTAAACCAGTGCTGCTGGCATGCGCGAGACATTACTCACACCTCGGACCACGCTACGGGACAGGGTCCTTCAAGGCACTAAAGCACTAATATACCCAGTTTGCAAGCTCGTCACGGTCTTGGGCAAAGGGGTGCACTGCCAGGGGCACGCAGCCTGTGGCTGAAGTCTCGGGGCTGTAATGCAATACACGGAGACAGGTAAAACTATAACATTAGGGACTTTATTACTGAAATAGAGGAGGGAACAAAGTCAGAAACAAATACTACAACCACCTGTCAGCTCCTTCAGAAAGAAGCTGGAGGAGGACCAAACAAGTGTGAGGAGGAGATGGCGCTTCGTCACTGACGTAGACAGTGACAGGCAGATCAGTATATACCTCTGTGACATGGGTCTTGTCCACCGTCTGCTGCTGGTCATCTCTTGCTGTGTCCAAGCCCATTTCTCCTGCACTAATGCTCTTTTGGTCCTCTTCCAGACTGCCGGGACACGGTGGAATGAGCCTCCTGTTGGGGTGGGCCTCTCCATCCTTGAATCTGCCATCGTCCCAGCAACAGCTGTGGTGTCAGCAACACCAGCAGGGAGGGAGACCAGAAGCAGCACCCCATTCCACAGCCAAACTGTGAGACGTCATCCCATCTGTGGAACCACAACCCAACGCAAGCTGTGCTCCTCTTGGCTCCCAGGACCTACACTGCTTTCAAGTGGTGGTGTCAGGAGGCAGCTTGGCAACACACTTACTTGACCTGGTCCTTGTGCTGTTTGCTGGGTTGGGATGCGCAGACTGCACAACATCAGCCACAAGCGAAGGGTCCTTCGTAGCAGCAGTTGCAATGCTAAGATGGCACATCATGCCCTGGCCAGGGAAGTGGCGCGCTCTGCTTCTGGGGCTATGGTTGACCAAGGATCTGAGGAGAAAGGGTTTGTCCAAGAGTAGTAGCATTTTGTTCGGAGTCCATTTGGAAATGGGTGTAGATCTAAGGGCTTTTGGAGATCAAATTCAGCATCTTCCTGTTGTGGGAGGGAGGCCTATGGAGAAACAAGTAGTAATGGAAACTGTCTGGAAAACTATTTTGTCTTCTGAGAAAGGGAATCCAGAAATAACCACTGCTTGGAATTTTCCTGGACAGGTATGGTAAATGTCAGATGGTAGATATCCACTTGAGCCCAGGCATAAATGGGCCATTCCTTTTCGCCTGCTGCTAAAGGCTCCTGTGTTAGACATGGCACAGTTGTGGTTCAGCACCATATAGTACTTTAAAAAAAAATCTCTGGGCTTACATTCCAGCTAACTCACATCCATGAGGTGGTTTCAGTGTTGGGATCCGATGAGTTCTGGGGTCCTTTCTTTCTCCTAAGTGGTAACCTGCAAAGGCAGAGATGATAGTTTTGGGATCTGGGTAGGGCTACTGCCCTGGGTCCTCTGGAGCTGCCTCCACACTGGACCCTTTTGCCTACTCCCAAAACACAGGGTTTCCCCCAGCCCATCCGTCTCCTGTACCAACGTCAATGTCAGAAGCAGCTACTCACCACTTCACTCGCCGAGAAGCTCCTCTGCCCACTGCTGGGCTGTGGTAGGAACGTGAAACAACTTCTTCCCATCGGCTGTCAGACAACAAAGCGATCAACCAACACTTCGGAAGACAGTGAGCATTGCCTTAGTTTTCACCTAAAACTGCATAGTCCTTGTCATCTCTACTCCATGAAACTATTGTTTCCCAGGCCTTGTATTACACTGGAGTTAGAAGAAGAAAGAGAGGCTGCATGTACAAGATCCTTTTGCAAAAAAAATCTGTAATGCTGAACACGCAAGATGGCAGGCAGAAAAGAGAAAAGGCAGTAGTGTGGAAAGACAAGTTGGATTTACACATGGTGTAAATCTGTACAGTTGCCCAGTGGAAGCTAAGGTGTGAGCCCAGCTATCCAAAATGTGGCCCATCAGGCATCGTGGAGACATGAACATCTGGCCTGATGGGCAACCAAGTAATTTGGGGAGATAACTGAACTTTTACTAGCTGATTTAGGAGACAGAAGCCCTAGGATTTAGGTATCTAGGCAACTTGTTAAGACTTTTGTGAATTCAGATACCTAAGTCTTTCCTGCTTTACATCTGAAAATTTTTCTATTATTTCCTAAAAATGTTGCAAATGCTTGTTCTCTTTCTCTGAAGAAGAACAACAAAAAAGCCCAAATGAACAAAGAAATCCATAGAACTATGAAACTAGATTCAAACCATCATTTAGCATTCATATAGCACTTCACAAACATTAATAATATAAGTTTGCTGCATTTACTCACACTATTTATCCCTTATTCACTTGTATGAGTAGCATTCAAGCAACCTTGACCGGAGAAAGGCTCATGAAGCCAAGTAATTTAGACTGAAAAATGTGCTGTTATTTCAGTTAGTAGTGATTCTATTTTTGCCGAAATAGGTCCAGTTCTGAATGTCTTGTTTAGAACATGAAAACGTCAACAATTACGAAGAACGGATTTACATTAGGACTGATAGAAGTTAACAGCTCCTGCGGCTATGTCTAAATGGGTGCATTTATCCAGCCCTCTGGGAGACATGCACAGGAGACGGGGGAATGGGAAGGTGCCACCAGCAAGGAGCCGTTTGCAGCAGTGCTGATGCCAGAAGGAGGTGGCTGGCCAGGGATGGAGCCCGCCTAACAAAGTCAGTCACGGCTTGGAGCTTCCACCGAGGCAGCTTAGGAAACAAAAGCAGTGACAGCTGAAGGTTGCTGGGAGCCACACCACCTCCCACACGTGAGTCCACGCTCCGATGCTTAAGGCTGCCAGCAGCCACAAGCTCCCTTGGCTCCGTTTCTCTCCGTCGCTCGTGCACCGCCTCCTCAGCGTGGCTCCACGACGCAGAAGAAAAGGAGAAATAATCCGCTGAAGAACCTGTTGCTTTACGCAGCAGCCCAAGGACAGAGGTGTCCTCACCTTAGAAAACACCGCAGGGCACAAATTTACACAGCAAGAGATTAAAACACAGCGTTTCGAGCCTCGTCTCTCCCCAGCTCCCTGCGCGGGACCGGTGCACGCGCTTTCTCCAGTGTAAAGACTGTCCCCGGTGCTGTGCTGAAATCCTAAAATGTTCTACACTTCCTTACACGATGCCCTGATTTCACAAATGTGGACTCAATTTGCAGAAATGTAACTGGATCAACCCTTCAAAGTCTACAGCTTTGCCTCTTTTTTGTTTTTAAATAATGTTAACACTCTGGCTCCAAACCCTCCATTTACATACCAGAATAAGCAGAGGCAGCTTTTAAAAATGTTGGGTATCTCACAGCTCACACAGACTTTGCTTGGCCAGCACTCTTCCAAGGAAGCACTTGGAAGTGCTTCCAAGGCCGTAGAATGGCCAAGTGCTTCAGGCCGTAGAATCCAGTGCATACTGACATATTTCAATGTCTATAAACGGAGTCACAATATAACTGTAGGCAACATTTCCTTTTCCCTTTCTTCTTTTTTTTTTTTTAGAAGCCTCAGACAAAGACTTTTTGAAAGCAAAAGCCTCAGCACATTTTTCTCCCTGCAGTAAATGTATTATGAAAGTTTACATATTTCTATTAGTTTGACTGCCTCCAGATTTTTGGCATGCCTTGGGACAACTCTATTTTTAAACTCTTAACTGAGTACAGAAAACTTGATAGAGAGGTTTAAAATTTGACCAGGCAGTATTACTACCAAAATGCTTTTTCAAACACATAAACATTTCAGGGATACAAATGATTTTGCAGATCTCAGCCAGAGGAATTATTCAATGTCAAAAGTTTAAGCTACCGGTAGAAAATAACATAAAGCTGTAGAATGCCACAAAAAAAGGGTTCTTACTTTCAAATAACATAGATCCGAAGTTAATTGTGCACATCAAATCTTAAGGTGAATGAACTGCAGGGAATTAAAGACTTTGAAAGACTTATAATCTTCTTTAAAATCGCCTGACTAAATTGCTAACTTGATTTCGCAGCAGCAAACCTACATTAAATAGCAAAGAATATTAAAAGCTACCCAAACACTCAGTCCCATAAGCCTTGGGAAAACAAATGGGCCACAGCAGCAAGTGCGAATCGTTGAAGCCCAGAGTGCGTGACACACATATCTACAGATTTTGGAGGCCTGAAGAATCTTCTGCCCACTGGTTCTCCCACGTCTCTCCATCAATTCTTCTGCCCTCCCTGTCCATTTTCCAGCCTCTCCAACCCCTCCCTCGGTGCCTCTCCTTATCTCCCCTCTCTCTGTCATTTTTCTCCCCCCATCATTAATTCTGGCTTGGCTCCCTGCCTCGTGTCAGTCTGTCTGCCAAGGCTGCATCTCCCCCGCTCTCCCGCTGCCCATTGCTTGGCAGCCCCCAGCATCCTCTCCCCGCAGAGCGCCAGATACCCAGGTAACGCTCGGCCAGCTCAGGAGGAACCATATGGCATTAGCCACAGGTCCAAGCCGACCACTGTTCCCCTTCTTTTTCTTTTTTCCAAAGCAAAAAGAAGGGGAAAAACAGGGATGGCGTTAACACGTCGTCATTTCTGAACCTGACCACAGTAGCGTTTGTGCTGTTCCTCCTGCAGTGCGCATCCATAGAAATCAGAAAGCGAAACCGCTCAAGGTTTGAGAGACCTCACTGCCTAAGCAAGACCCAATTTGCAGACAAAAGGGGACAGTTTTTCCATGCAGCATCATTAGTAAAAAATACTAGCCCTAGTCTGCCGGTAGCAAGAATACAAGCAACTGCCACATTAGCATGTTGATCACAGAATCATTAAGGCTGGAAAAGACCTTTAAGATCATCAAGTCCAACCATCAACCCAACACCACCGTGCCCACTAAACCATGTCCCGAAGCGCCACGTCCACACGTTTTTTGAACACTTCCAGTGACGGTGACTCCACCACCTCCCTGGGCAGCCTGTGCCAATGTTTGACCACTCTCTCAGTAAAGAAATTTTTCCTAATATCTATGTAGGATGCTTTCAAATGCTGTTTTCATACCAAAAGCAATCATCTAGTTCATATATAGGCTTAGGATAATATTCCCTTTTCATTTGCTCCTGCCTCAGTTTTTCTGTCGACCTGTTACTTCTGTTGCTGAAGTATCAATCAGAATTCGAGTATCAAACATCAAACTGTTAAAAAAAAAGTCACAATTACCTAAACAGCAGGTCAGAATAAATATAAATTAGAATTAGTTAAAAATGAGGGAAAAAAATATCCTCTGGAGTTTTTTTGCCTTTGCTCTTCTTTTTTAATAGTTTTGAATGAGAACTCTCGCCTTTACATATATCTAGCTGTCAGAACCAGTAAGTGGATATGTCAATTTAGTACTACCGTACCTGAAACTAGGACTTAAAAAGATTAAATCTTTTCTGGACGTTTTAAAGAGGTAGTTAGTCCAGACAGCTAGGATACTACAAGACTAGCCTAATCCATTTGTTACCATTTATCCCCTTCTTAAAAGTACAGTTTTTACAGACATTTGAGGTGAAATGTTTTTAAAATTGCCCTTGTCTTACACAGATCCCCAAAGTCTCAAATACATGTAATGCATATCCAAGGAAAGGATCAAGTGCCTTCAGTCTACAGAACTTGAAGCAGAGTAATACATTCCTCAATAATTTTCATGCCTTTAGAAAAGTGCTATATAGGGATATTAATCTGGTAACTTGACTAAAAATTGGAATTTTAAGACCATATATTTATATTTTCCTTCTCCCAAAAAATTTTATTTTATTAATTAAAGTAAGTTAGCTGTTTTACTTAGTGGGAAATTAACAACTCCCAGGTGCATGACTATAAACTTAGCTGGTTTTATTGCTCCAAGGTTTTAGTGAGGTACCACCACCAAAGAAAAGCAGGAATAAAGTAGGAGGCATTTTTTGTCAGTGCAGTTATTGCCATGAACACACAAGCTAAATACACAAACCCATAAAGGAGTTTTAGATAACATTAGATAGATAGATAGATAGATAGATAGATAGATAGATAGATAGATAGATAGATAACAGCCTTTGCAAAAGCACACTCAACTTGCTACAGCAAGTTTGACCTCAGCATCTTCTAGTTATGTATCATACCTACCGTTTCTTAACCGATGCTAGGAAGCAAAGACGCAACAGATACAATACCACCTTTTCTACTAAATGCATGATATTGGGTGGCGAAATAATTTCACCTACTGGTGTTCCCTTCCCATCCCACTGTTGCTCAGCTGGTATATGTGAAGCATAAACCCTTACCTCTTTCTTACTATGGATTTGAGGTTTACTCAGAATGATGAGATCCATTTCCATGATACTGCAGCCTTACAATTACTGACAATAATACATCTGCCTCCTTCAAATAAGTTAGGAAAATGTGCTTTAAAATAAAAGGCTATATGATCTTTTCCCCAAAAGGCTACTCCAGCTTCTACCAATACCACCACACAGCTAAAAACCCAAACTACAGAAGCCCATGGGGGTACACAAGCATAAAAACAGCGAATACATGCACCCAAGCCCATCATTTTATAGCGCAAATTATTTACTTGAGTTTTTATCTGGAAGCCTGTCTATCTTCCACACAACAGCCCTGTAGGCACTCTCATATTTTGCTGTTCCAACCGAGACTTGTATTACGGGATCAGATTCAATCTCGTGTAAAGAGCCAAGGCATGCTCTCCTATTCATTTTTGCTTTTAGGGACTTCTGCCTTTGGAGGTTCATGGTCCAAAGTGCTTTGACCCACTGAGTGGGAACAGGAAAGCGTATCGTAACGTTTTCACAGTATTTCACAGAGGGTAAACGTGTTGGAATCGGAGCAGTCGAAGACATGTTTATAAAAGCCTGAAGTTCAACGTATGCCCCCTGAACGACTACCACAGCCTTCACAGAAAAGGGAAGGTCTTGCCCATTATACTGTGTCCTGAAACGCATCAGTTCCAGCCTATAGGCGTCGGGGGGCGTAAACTTAATAATTCGCGATTGCTCGAATTCCTGCGCTTTGACACAGTTATGGAAATGGCAGTCAAGAATATTGATCCATTTCTTCTCCTCCTCCTTCTCAAAGTAACGCTCGTCCCTCTTCTGGAGCTCCAGGTCATTCAGGGTTAGAAAGCAGTCAGCACTTCCGTTCACAAAACACAAGCAGTAAATATGCGTGATGACGGCACTTTCTACGAGTTTTCCTTCTGCCTTAGTGACTTTCCCCCAAAAGTTATCCACTATTTCCAGAGCCATTTCTTGCTCTTCGTAATTCCTCTTTTGTCTGGAAATGGTAGGAAGTTTCATAAGCTCTTCCTCAACTGTTATGAGGAAATCGGTGAAGTCGTCGTAATCTGTGGTGCCCAGCTTTAACATCTGCTCAACCTCTGGCTCATGGATCACTTCTACTTTGGGATGATACCTCCTTTTCTCTGTGTAAGACACACACTCGATCTTCACGGTATGTATCTTTCCGGAGACGTTATAGCTCTCTAATTTGGGTTCGGACAGCTTACAGTGTGGCTGCAGCTGGAATTCCCTGAAAGGTTTCTCCAGACCTTTTTCGTAATACATCTGCAGTACACCCCCAGCTAGGACACTAAGGTAAATAGGGCCCCATTGCCGAGATGACATCATGTTCTTCTTTTCAGGGATCCTCAGCATGAATGGCCACCCATCCGCTTTCCGACTCCTGAAGAGGCTGCATGGGACAGCAGGCGACAGCTTGTGCCATGCATGGGCGCTGGAGACAGGTGGGCTTCCTGTGGCGTCGCAGCCATCGGCTTGCAGGTGTTCAAGCCTCTCGCAGATGTAGCTGAAGGAGCCCTGGTTCAGGCTTTTCTGATCATGGCAAGTTTCTTTGTCTTTAGGATGACAGACGCTCCTGTCAAGCCCTTTGTCCTTCCTGTGCGTGCTAACATTAGCTGGTGACGTACTGAGCGAGCATCCTTCCTTCCAAAAGGGACTGGAAAAAGCGCAATCGCTCTGGAAGTACGGGAAGTGCCCCGGTGCTGACGATAACTCTCCTAACTCCTCGCAGCTTCCTGGCAGATTAGGGCTTCCGTCACATGTTGATTTGGAGACGGCAGTCTTAACGGGATGGTCATTAGGTGAGGTGTTCAAAGGAGGGCTGCTCAGCTTCTGCGAGGTTAGGGATGAGCAAATTCCAGGTGATGGAAGAAGGTTAAAGTTTGATGGCCATTCAGGGATAGGATAAAGGATGTGAATCCCAGGCTTTGGGATGCATGGACTTCCTGGGTAGTCTCTGGTAGGTGTAGTAAGTGGAGAGTTGCTGGGTGGTCCAGGACTTAGGTAGAAGTCAACTACAGGAGATGAGAGTGGAGTGCTGCCTGTAGAAGAGGATCTACTTGAAGTCTCATGCACACTAGACAGATTCAGTTTAAGGCCATTCGGTTTACAACTGCTCTGATTATCAACCGATTTCTGAGGCGACTGGAAGAGTGGCTCGTCATCAAAGGTGACCCAATTTGCTGGATTTGTGGAACACATCTTGCAGGAGAAACTTGAGGCACTTTCACACCTACCACCCGCAAACCATCTACAAAGGAACAACAGACATGAGCAGAAATAAATTCTTTTGAAAAACAAAACAAAGAAACACAAGACTTATAAAATTCAAACCACACAAAGCTTAAAATGTGCCTGCAGTTTACTAATCCAGCGTACTTTGTGCTTTACATGTATAGAAACAGATAAACTCCCCATGAATCCCCACTGCTTCCCCGGGTTGGGGATCTAAGGGAGATCTAAGCTTTATGGGCTCTTCAGAGTATCTGATGTATGCAGCCTCTAGATCAGAGGGAACAGAAAGTCCAACAGCTGTACAGGACCACTCGCATAATAATTTCTACAATACCGCTTATCTGTAGCTTGTAATATGGACAGAGATTTTCCACCATGCTTCAGGTGAGGTTTCCCCTCCATCCCACCATTAAACAAAACAGTGTTTTACTAAGAATGGTGCAGCTGTTTCATAGTATCATAGAATAGTTTGGGTCAGAAAGGACCTTTAAAGGGCATCTAGTCCAAACCCCCCTTGCTCAGAGCCCCGTCCAACCTGACCTGGAGTGTTTCCAGGGATGGGGCATCTACCACCTCTCTGGGCAACCTGGGCCAGGGTTTCACCACCCTCAACGTGAAAAATTTCTTCCTTATACCTAGTCGAAATCTGCCCTCTTTTGGTTTAAAACCATTACCCCTTGTCCTGCGGCAACAGCCCCTGCTAAAAAGTCTGTCCCCATCTTTATTATAAGCCCCCTTTAAGTACTGAAAGGCTGCAGTAAGGTCTCCCTGAAGCCTTCTCTTCCCCAGGCTGAACAACCCCAACTCTCTCAGCCTGTCCCCACAGGAGAGGTGTTCCATCCCTCTGGTCATTTTTGTGGCCCTCCTCTGGACCTGCTCCAACAGGTCCATGTCTTTCCTGTGCTGAGGGCTCCAGAGCTGGACGCAGGACTCCAGGTGGGGTCTCACCAGAGCAGAGTAGAAGGGCTGAATCACCTCCCTGGACCCACTGGCCACGCTGCTTTGGATGCAGGCAAAATTAGGAGGATGGGGGGGGATATTTTTTTCATTGTTGAAAAGCTGTAGCAACTCAGTGATGATGGCAAAGGTACACATACTACATCGTTGCCATCAGGGCAAAACCAGCCCACCAAGATAACATATGCAATGAACAGCCAGTTCCTGAGGTCTCTCCAAGGCAGATGTTCCCCTCGTGCAATGGGCACAGGCAACAGGGCAGTTGCATGCCCATCCCCAGGTGAGAGGCAGCAGGGAGCGTATAGTAGCTGCCAGAACCAACCAGCCTGCAACTCATCACCCACTCCATGCTGCCACCTGAGGTGCCTCGGGCCAGGAGCAGGATGTGCAGATTGGTCCCAGATGCTTTCCAGACCTGGGCAGGAACCGCTTCACACCAGTTCCTTCAACCTCGACTTAGGCTCTTAGAGACTGGACACGTCAGAGCACAGTTAGAGGTGGGGTAGAAAAGCACTGGACTTAGGAACAAGAGTTAGCCCTAAGGATGAGCGACACATCCCTGTTGAAGGGTAGACTACAAGCATCCACTGGAGATAAAAGACTGGTGAAACACAAGTCAAGGCCAAGTAACAACATACGCATCTGCTAAGGACTGAATTGGCTGGCAGCCTGGAAAAAGTACAGGTCTTTAAGTCAACTAATAAAGCACGCTTCATCAAACAAGGTATCTTTGGTAAAGGGCTCGGCTAGATGTCCTCCGAGCAGGACTGCGACCAGTAAATAATTAATCTTGCCTTCACGGCTTTAAATCATGCACCGAAATGTAAATGCTCACTGTATCCTTATGCAGGGTACGTCGGCCCCAAAGTTTTCCTCCCCACTGCTCCCGACTGATGAAGAAGTGAGCAATAAATTGCTAATGACTGAGGAATCGAGTACAATGAAGCACCACAGGGCACAGATAAACATAGTTCATTTGAAAAAAAGTTATTCTTGTTATGTCAGAACATATTCATGTTTGCCTGAAAGCACAAGGCAGGCAGAGTTCACACAGACAAAACCACCTGCACATACGTTACTCCGTTAATTAAGGTTAGATAACGATGACTTGAAGCCATTCCCCTTCGTGCACACACAGCCTTAGTTAGGCCATTTATTAATTGCAGAGCACTACGGCATATAATCACATAACCACAAAAGCCATTCTTTACCCGTGGCGTGTAGGGAGCAGTTCGTTTCTAGAGATGCCCGAGTTCAGCCCAGTGAAATCTTATGCCACAAATCATTATTTTTACCATTTCCCCCATTATTTCTTGGCCAGTTTATAGCCTTTAAGAAAGCGCCGTAACCCGTGGCACAGCCCGCTCCCTCCACGGCCGAGCAAACAAGAGCTCGCAGTGGAGAAGGATTCTGGTCCTTCATTATTTTTTGAACTCTCGACCTTTTTGTTCAGTAAAAATATTTGCACTATGCTAGTTATTTTATAAGCACTCTCCTCTCCGCTTACAGAGGGAGAAGGAGCAAACAAGCTACAAATGACTGTCATAGCTCAGGCGCACACAGCTACCAGTGTATCCTTCACCCACACCATCACTTCATCAAAATAACGCGTAGCAATGGAAAGAAAAATCACAGCTATTTGGTCACCGACTTGGTCATCATTTTTTCCTCCCGTTCCACACCCTTCTCCTCCTCTCCCTCTTGCGCTCCTTCAGCGTCATGTATCGATTACGTCTAGATGGGGAAGTTTCAAAGTTTTCAGACCTCGCTTCACCTTAACGAGCCTCGTTTGTTAACGACGGCTCACGCCGTGCGAACTCGGAGCACGGCGCGACAGCCGGGACTGCGAGGAAGCAGCCTCCGAGGCTGCCATCAGAAATCCCCCCCGGCGTTTACAAGAGATCAGGGGCCGCCAGCGAGAGAAGCAGCCGGGCGGAGGGAGGGCAGGGAGAGCCCTTCCCTCCCGAGGGCTCCGGGGATGGTGCGGGGGTTCGGCGTGAGGCTCGGCGGCAAGGACGGCCAGTTCGGCAGCCCGAGAAGGCGCAGCTCTTCGGTGCCGCCGCGCCTCGCTGACGGGGCAAATCGCAAAACACGAGCGGAACGGAAAACGTAAAGTGGGAATGTAAGTAAATGCAAATGTTATTTACAGTGAAGAACACAGCCTGCAGCCTGTTTCCCTTTCTCGTTAGAAATGAAGTTTTTCAGCGCCCTTTATCGTTTCCAGATGTTGATTTTTTTTTCCCCCAACGTCTGTTGCTATACACATTTTAAAACCTGACGTTACAGATTATTCAGCAGGTTTTTCTCCTGTTGAAAACAAAAAGATGTTTGAAATTCACCTGCCAAATATTTAACTTCGGTCAATAAATGTATATGAAGCAAACCACTTTGGCAGAGGGAGCTCTCACCTGCAGGTACAACACCCCTCACATACCTGTCAGAGGCCATGGCTTTCACCTTTCGTTACTGTTCCATAAATGTGTTTTTTAAAAAAAAAATAAAACGACACTGATGTTAACAAAATCACACGTGCAAGAAGTGAGTGTTGCAATAGATAGCCGTTCCCCTACTATTGCTCACTGATCCCCAAAACCGACTACTGGGAATGGAGGAAAAAAAATCCAAATGGAGCTTTAAAAGCTGATTTTATAATGTCATGCTAATAAAAGGAAATGCGCCCTCTCACGTGTTATGGGTAGCACCATTCATCCAGTATTTAAGAGAAAAGAAAACCATTTATAGTCTTATGCTCCTTTATGTAGCTTGCTCTCTGATGCTTTTACATCTGCACAACACCATAAATTAATCTTTTCCCTCAAGTTCTTCTTTGTTCTTAAAAGTGCTCCAAATTCCTCCTTAAGAATTAGGACATTCTTCCTCGAAATGGCAGTAAAATCGGGCTTTAGGATAGAAGTGTTTTGACTCCAAAAAGCTCCCACGGGACCCCCATAAACGTAACCCAGACGTTTTGGGGAAGAGGAAAATGACACAAGATGCCATTGATCTCTGTTACCACATGTGTTGTGCAGCCCATAACATTTAAATTACAAGCACGTGTGGAACCTCATTCAGACATGGGCCAGGAAATACCATTTTTAGAATACTGAAACTGCAAACAAAAAAAGCTGGCTGAAATAACAGTTGATCCTAAACGCATCAATTCCAGTGAACCCAAAAGCTGTGACTCATCTCGATTCATTATTTTCTGCCTGAAAACAATCTTCCCATTTATCAGGTCAACTCAGTCCCTCGGCATTTAACGAACAGTAGTTGCGGCTTAATTTTTTCATTTTGATGCCTCGAGGATGTAAGGGAGAGAAATCCTACCCTGTTACTGGGAGATTTCATAGGCTGTAGCTGTTACGGGGTCCTTTGCTGCTTCGAAAATCCCCGATCAAATCTGCAGCGAAAATACTGCTCAGCTTCTACACCTTGCTGGGGGGATGCCGCTATCTCTTCCCACGGTGAAAGAGTAGTAACAGCTCCCTGCTTGCTCCAAGGCGCAATTCAAGGTACTGGCTTCGGTACTTTCAATCCAGGTACGGCTCGGTCCCCAGCTCCCGGGGCCGTGCGTCGCCTCCGCCACGGCAGGGAAGCAGCAGCACCTGAAGCAGGACGGTGCAGGAGTGAACCCCCCCAGCGTCTTCAACGTTTGGCACCAGTAAAAACCCTCGAGCACATCCCTGAAGACTTAAACACAAAGGTCCTTTTTTTTTTTTTAAAATATTGGAGGAGGAGGGGGTCATCTGACGGGGAACGGCAGGGAACAGCCCCCTTCTGCAAAGCATGAGGCATTCCTTACTGCCGCTAGCTCCAAAGGCCGTCGTGGCTTCAAAACTATTAAGCTACACATCCTCTAAACAAATTCCCTTTATAAAGCCCCCGCATGTATCTTACGTCTGCCACTTCCATGGTGGGGTCTTACCGGGAAAACACCAACCTCACGGATTGCTTCAAGCTCAAAAAAAAAAAGATTTACCTACACGCAGTGTGAAAAAAACAGTTAAATAATCCCTTCAAAATACGCTGAGCTCTTCGCGCGAGCTGCTCCATTTGTGGACTACTCCTGGTCGTTATATTTCCACCCTTCCAGAAAGCCTATGGACCCCATACATTAGTACGCGTCAACTATGTTTCCAGACACAACGTCGCCCATCGCACATAGGCGATACAGAAATTTAACGCAAAACTCCGCATGCTCCGCACGCTGCGGTGAAGCTGTCCCATAACGATACCGTATGAGTTGTAACTGCTTCTTGTACAAATACATAGACAATTCTTCAAGCATTTTGCCATAAAGTGTAATAGTCTCACCGGAAAGTACAAATTCTCTGCAGTTTAAGCAATAAAGCGCATATGGTATATAAAACACCCTAAACGTTTGTAAGCCCTTGTGATATCCAAGTAAAATATGGCAGATTTATCTCTGTATTTTATAGCCATATTCTTTATATCGCCGTTTTGCTTATTACCTAACTATGCAAAAAACCTGAAGAATACCTTCTATGTAAAATACCGCTTGATTTATGCTGATTTGCCTCAAACTTCTTTTTGAGACTACATATGGCTGCACTTTTACTTAACACTGCTTGATGTCTCCTAGAGCCAAAAAAAAAAAGTTCTCCAACCTATACCTCTGAAATAAACATACGCAAAAGGCACAACTGATGGGAAACAGGAATTTCTTAGCTTTCCCTTATATTTGGGATATATACGTGGATTAAGTCTCCCACTGCCTTACTCATTTTGCTACTTTTGGAAAAGAAGGAACTGGTGTAACAGTGAAAAATATACACCAACTTCAAAGCGTAACGTGAACTCGTATTTACGTTGCTCACTCTCTGGGGCAGAGGCACAGCTGGGAGAGGTTCGGAGCTCACAGCTAATCTGTTTAATTTGGAATTCCTTCCTCTTGGCCCCGAGAGCTGGAGGAATTAAAGCTTTCAGCGTTTGACAGCGGGCACGTCCCCAGAGCAAAGGCAGGCGTAACTCATGCAAACGCCTCTTGCTATTACTTGTTTCTGCTTTGGCTCAAAGGGGAGTTTACAAAAAAGGTGGTTGGTATTTGCACGCGCAAGCATGAAAAAATTAACGTTTTTGAGGGCATCAGCACAACACACCACAGTACGCTCCCAAGCGGAGACAACGCTTACTTTCCTCGCTGGGGAAAAGGATACGGCAGAGGCTGAAACAGCCTCAGAGAGGATGGTGCCGCGCAGTTTGGGACGTGGGGGACTCGCCACCACCACGGCAAGCGCCGACGGCTACAGCCCCTACGTTCTCTGCGCCCCGGGAGGGCATCCGGCGCGCGGGAGGGATGCTGCGCAGAGGCGCCTGGCGAAGGAGGCCTGAAGAAACGCCTGCTCCTCGGCCTCTCAGTGTCACAGCTCAGGCTCTAAAGGCTGCAGCAGGTGTGAGATTCACACGGGAGGGAAAATCTACGGGAAGGTCTCAAAAGAAAAGAAAAGCAAAGCAGCAGTGCTGCCAGATTCACATCTCCGGTAACTATTCTAGCCTGCTGGGCTGAAGTGGGTCTTCCCCAAAGAAGGAGCTCTTCTTCTTGCTCGCAACAGAAGGAGACAGTGAGGACCTTCCAGTTTATATGAAAGTTTAGCATGGCTATTCAAAACAATTCCCATCTTTGCCATGGAATAATCACCCAAACTTCAGCGGCCATGCACTGTAAACAAACTCCTTTTCATGTCTAGATCCACTCTAGGAGACCTTCCCTAACACTCATTTCAAAGCTGCCTCAAAAAGACAACAAAGCAGCATGCATGACCGGTCTTGTGTGTAACACGATCAGCTTCAACCCATCTCCCCATGTACTGTAAGCCCCGATTCCCACACCCTCCCTCGCCCCTCTCCAGCCGTCACGCCACTGCGGGTGAGTCAGACCAGCTTGCTCCTTCGGTATTTTCTTAGTTGGGAATAGTGATCAAGGCAAGAAAGCCTAGAGGCAATGTTTTACTGGGAGTGCCCGTAGGATTTTACAGGGACATGCCGAAGATGCTTGCTGCAGGAACGGAGAGATTTTCATAAATCACTGCAACATAGTCACCTGGGATCTGCACCACCATTCCTCTCAAGGCTTTTTTGCAGAGTTTATTATCATGAACGTAACTTTCAGAAAGGCATAAAATAAACTAAATAGAATAAACTAAAATAAATAAACTAAATAAACTAAAACAGAAAGCTAATTTATGTGTCATTGGGAAAGATGCTGGAATGGAGACCTGAAGCCACTACTCAAGAGTCTCTCCAGCAGCGCACACAGCCAAGCACCGAGCGGCAAAAAGCAATAGTAGTTCTCTTACCCTAAGGCCACCTCACTCACCTGAAGACAACTATAAAGTTCCTTGCAGCAATTCTTACCCTGCTCGCTGTGACTTAGCCAGTATGCGGACGCATTACAAAACACTTGAATCAATGAATGCAACAGCACGGAGAAGTCAATCAAAAGCCAGTCTCCAGCTACAGAACATATAAGGACCACAGACTTGCAACGAGCACTTTCTAACATTAAAAAAAAAAAAAAAAAAGCTTTCCCAATCCAAAGCCAACATGTAAGTATTTTGTTTCAAGATGATGCCATCACATCTTGCATCACACCACCAACTCTGGATAATTATGGTGGTACCAGAAACAGGTACACTTATAACCTATTACGGTTTTTTTACAAATGTAACAAAAGTGACAAAAAAAAAGATGCTTATCTCTGGTATATCATCAGGTCTAACCACAGGAATGGCAAACACCAGCTCTTGACACAAGTCTAAGCATCTTTCTTGGGTCCATCAGTTCTAACTTCTCAGCCAATTCCTCCAGAAGAGATTCAAAAAGAGTCCCATCTCAGACATCCAGCATTTCCCTGTTGACGGGACGGATTTCCCATCTATCTCGGAAGGTGACAGACTGTGCCAGGTCTGAGTAACGTGGTAGCGTGTGTTTCTGTGCATCTTTGGGCTCCAGGTTGGTAACTGAGAAGGCAGGATGGGACGTGCCCGTGCTTGTGCCCTGTTTGCTGGCAAGCAGGGGATGGTCAGGAAAAACCTCAAGAGGAGAGAATTTGCTATCAAAGGCAGTAGGAGCATTTCTACTAACTCAAATTTAAACCACAAAATGTTATACTGAACATCTTTAACAGAAGAAAACTCTATTTTCCTAGAAGAAATAATAAAAAACATGATCAAATCAGTATTAGCTACTCAGTGTTTTTATTCTCTTCCTTCCTGGATAGCAGAGTGCCTTCTAAGACAGATCACATGTGTGCAAGATGCGATTGCATCTTCCCAAAACAAAACAGCTACATGTAGCTGTGGATTGGGAAAACCTGGTTGCTTTTTTTAATGTTAGAAAGTTGCTCGTTGCAAGCCTGTGACCCTTAAGCGGCTTGTAGCTGGAGGTTGGCTTTTGATGGACTTCTCTGTGCTGCTGCACTTAATTTCTTCCTATTAGCTGGTTAGACAAGATATGTAAATCATTTTTAATTCACTTCACCGTGCTTATGCGTGTTTCATGTATAGCACACATCCCTCCACGTGGCCTTTCTTCTTCCTACCAACAAACCCCCCTGGTTAGACGATGGGTGGGGGCGAGGCGGAGGTTGCTGGGCCGTCGAGCTGCGGGGAGCTGCGCCGGTGCACCCCTGAAAGGTGCTTCTGTTCCTGCTCCCATTCAGTTTACTCAGCCAGTCCTGCTTTATCCTCTCTGAATCGCGCTCCTCTTCAGCATCACCATAGTGACTGCATAACTTACACTCCATAGGCAGGTTTTGGAGAGCCAATGGATGGTTGCAGCAGAGTCTCATGTAAACTGTTTATTGACACTAGCCAACATTTTACTGTACCAAAGGTTTGGGGTTTTTAAACTAAAAAAAAAAAAAAAAAAAAAAAAGCTAGCAAGCCCTCAGCATAGTGCTCTGGCCAGGAAGAGACAGGAAAATAAATCTATTTTTATTTACGGTACTTCTGCAGGTCACTAAGTTAATGGAACGTTACTGCATTTACTGAAGCAATTTTTAACTATGTTTAGGAAACGTGTTATTATTAGGAATGCACAAACATCCCACAGAAGTACTCTGGTCACAGCAGCGCTGCAGAGGGCTCTGGCAAGGAGCTTAACATCCCAAAGCCCTCCCTCTCCCCTCCCCCTGAGCAGAGATTTGCAGCAGAAACTGAGTTACGGGTGGCTGTTCCACTTCTGTAAAATCAACAGGCTTTTTTTTTTTTTGGATTAAGCAGCCCTCTGGATGAAAAAAAAAGAAAAAAAAAAAAAGGCCTGAACACTTTGGCATATGGATCATGTCAAAATGTTAAACTGGCCGTGGTCAGAAACAAATTTAAAGCTGGTTCTCTGCTCGTGTTTGCAGTGTCCAAGGGAAGCAGTAGATGAAATGCCATAAAGAACACGCGGTGCAAAAGCACACTTCAAAAACTCTTGCAATAATCTCAGCAGTGAATAATAAAAAGTAGGGTAGCTAATGGAAATACTATATTTAGCATATTCACTGTACAACATAATACACTCTTTTTTTTTTTTGTGTGTGTGTGGTTCAGAGTAATTTTTTAAATCCGCATTTAAATCTACCTCATGCTTCAGTGCCCAGCAAACGAGCACTAGTACCTTCCTGGAGACCAGCGCATGATGTAAGATTTGCAGAGCTCTTCTAAACATGAAAAGTACTGCCTGACAGCTATTAGTAATGTTTTCTGACAGACCAACTCTCTCCTCAACTGCGGGATACACCCCTTCTCCCCGCCTTAAAGCCTTATAAGAATACCAGCACTGATGAGAAGGAGGGTCACAACTAAATCCTTCTTTGTTTATTTGGATAAAGGTATTTTTAATAGCAACTGATGACAGCCATGTCAGAAGGTATAACGCAGTCACCCAAAAAAGCCTCGTGTGGGTTCCCCTCCAAAAGCTTTTGAAGATAGACGTGTGGGCAGCCCAGCTTTCTGAAGCGAAAGACTTCAGCTCATATTTATACTGATCAAAAACATAAGAAAAGGAGCGGTGGACTAGAGGAATCGTGTTTACCGAGTACATGAAGTAAAACACTGTCCACGATAGCGCAATGCTCTTCATGTGATCGGGTGCATTTCATGCTGGAGTTAACACTAACACACCGAAAAACTTAAAAGTTTACATTAATTTGCTATTTAGAGATCTGGATTTGGGCATTGATATCAAAAAGCTGGGCGATTAAGCTTACAAATCCAAAGAATTTTTAAAGTGATAGAAAATAAAACTCTATCTGTGCAGAAGGAGGTGGGGAGAAGAAGAATAATCGAATCTGAGCATGAAGCAAGGACCTTGTACCTGCCACCGAGCAGAATTTCCCAGCGGTGCGATTTGCAACTCCAACATCAGTTAAGTATCATCTCCGGCCACGCTCCCTGTTGTACAAACTACTTCTGTGCTCAACTACAGGTAGTTACAGAGTGCAGTGCTAAGCTCTCCTCTGCTCATACATATAGTTGAGAAAGCAGCTAATCTTTCCACATAACATTTTCTAGCCACAGGTGTGCTTCCAGTACACTAAACCGGGCAACTCGGCGCTTTGCTGTCGGCTGACTCTTTTCCCCCTCTTCTCTTACAGCCGTAGAAGAGTCTCAGCATCCAGACAGGGAAAAGTGAGTTAACAGCCAAATGAATAGTTCATGTTCAACAGCTTCAGACTCCAAAACTTCTCTTCCCTCCTCCCCAGACCGTCATTAGGACGCTCCCAAAAAAAGCTAAGTCCTGTTTGCAGAGAAATCAGTGAGGATTTCTAGTACGCTCCACCTCAGAGAAAAAACATCCCTATTGGGGAAGGTAAGTGTAGACTTTTGTAACTTAACATTTGCTGGGCTCCTACAAAATAACCCTAGTCAGCATTTTTCCTAGCACATTTCATAAGTGCTCTTATTTGTCAGAAGTATCAGAACACCTAGATTTAAAAAAAAAAAAAAAAAAGCAACTCACTGGAAGTCACCCCTTCAGTGAGTACTTCCTTAAAACCAGAAAGTGAAAACTTTCAATATTCTTTCTCAGCTACAATATGCTTGAAATACCATCTCTAGATTTTGCACGAAGAGCAGTCTAATAATTTCAGTCCCGTGAGGCACATCCCTCTGCATCCGCTCCCGTTGTTTTCCCAAAGCCCTGCGCCCCGCTGTACGTGCGGGAGGGGTTTCTGCAGTAATGACTGCAAACACCCTGAGCCTACATGCATAGTTTAACATCATCAGCTGAACCACTAGAAAACATGAGAAAGGCTCCAGGAATTCATTTCATTTCAAGTATTAAATAAAAAAAAAAACCTTCTCGCTCACCCCAGGCCCCTCCCTAACAAGGCAAAAGTCATGGGAACTTGATCCTGCGGGATACCCATCACCCAAACCCCACCGATTTCTGCAGCGGTTCAAAGCTCCGGGTACCCCACGCAAAGCCATCCCCTTTTCACCACTTCTACTTTAAAATAAAAAAAAAAAAAAGAAAAAGTTAAAAAAGAAAAAAAGGGAAAAAGCAAAAAAAGAAGAAAAAAGAAGAGAAGAGAAAAAAAGGAAGAGAAGAGACGAGAAGAGAAGAGACCTAAAAAAGAAAAAAGAAACAGAAGGAAAAAAGAAGAAAAGACAGAAAAAAGAAAAAAGAAGGAAAAAAGAAGAAAGAAAAGAAAAATAAAAAAGAACAATAAGAAGAAAAGAAAAAAGAAAAAAAGGAAAAAGAAAA
>NW_010564937.1:0-2503 GCF_000687285.1 Phaethon lepturus
TGCCCCACACCCCCGGACCCAACCGCCCCGGCTCACGCGCTGCCGCCCACGCAGCCGCCTGCAGGGCAGGGTGCTGGGCCGCTGCGTCACCTTGAGCATCGCTTCACAAGCGGCCACGGGAAACTCTGGTAAAGGACCGGACGCGCAGCAGATAATGAGCATTTGCGGTGTAATCATTACGCTGCAAAAACTGCATCGCTGTGTCACGGCTCCCGCGCTTCCGCAGAGCTGCGTGTTGTAGCTTTGAACCTGAGCCCTGCTCAGCGCGGCGCCAGCGGGCCGGCGCCAGCAGCAGCGGAGGACGGCACGGTCCTGCCTTGCCACACCTTGGAAGGAAAAGTAGACTGAAAACTGAGCGGTCCTCGGATACCGCCGGAACGTCAGTTATACAAGTACCGTAAAAGCAAGCAAACACGGACTCTGGCACGGAAACTGCGCGGGGTCGTCGGCCATATTGGTAGGATGAGTCTTGAAAGTTTGGGTTTGCTTGTCTGAAGCCAAATTGCAAATTTGAACAATAACATGGGAGCTTAAAAGTTTGTTTTCTATTTTTGCACACCATATGTTTCACCCACGGACATTCCAATAATCAGCAAAGAGTACAGCAAACAGTTTGTGTTCTGCGTGCGAGCAGAAAGATAAGCCCTTTACAGGAAAGATTAGATGACAGTCTAAGTGAACATGGCTATTAATAATGAACCCCAGTCCAGAAGGGAATCATAAATTAGGCTTACCATCTTTAACTTGTATTCCCGGGAAGATGGATCTAGCAGATTGTTGTGCATAGAGGAGAAAGGAAATGACACGAAACAGTTGCTCATTGTTGTCGAGGACTGAAACACAATGAAATTATCTTAATTATGAGCAATTTTAACATTGCTGTTCCAGACGCATCAATGCTGTAACATTGCATACCAGCGGGTAGAAGATACATGTGGTACCAAACATGTTTTTCAGTCTAAAGTAAACTTTTTTTCTTTCATAGGATCTATATGGAGGTGCTCGGAGGCCAACATTTTTGAGAAACAGCGACGTGCATGGTTGCTAGCAACTCCCCAACGCAGACGAAAGATGATCAGGCCGGTCAATCTTAAAATAAAAAGCAGGTTTTTGCTTATGGCAACGAGCTATGTTCTTCCCACCCATCACAGAGCTTTCCTGGGTGCCTTTCCACTGGCTCGCTGTAAGGAACGAACTTCCTGCAGGAAGAGCTCCAGAGAGAATGCTGTCGGGCACGGGAGAGAGGAGCCTGGTCCCGAGGGCCAGCGGCTCCTGCCGGGAGCACTTCAACGGAGGGAAATGGGGACGGAGCCGGGCGGCAGCAGCTGAGCGGGCGGCGTGGCGGGTACGGGCAGCGGCGGGAAGGGAAAGGTGAGCGGTGGGTGACGCTCCCGCCTGGGGAGCCGGGCACGGAACGGAGATCGACGTGTTTGTTCTGCTGCCAGTCGTAATTACGGGGGAAAAAAGGGAGAGGACCCACGAAGGATCCCCCCTGGAGCAGGGGGAATTTTAGGAAGCATGGAGGGGAATTATGCAGCAAAAATCAAAGTCTCTTTGGCTGAAACTCCCTGTTTGTGTAGGTTGATCTACCAGGGGACATCAAGTACAAATCAGCACATGAAATACATCCCAAAGCATTTTGTAAATCCTTTTTGTGACATTGAGATGGACCGTAAGACAGGACGGCACCAGAACGTGATGTACAGCAACACTGTCTGCTTGATGGATCGGTAGGTTGTGTGACATCCTGTGACAGATGATCTCCATCTTCCGCTGCAGATTAATTTTCTAGGTCATTTAATAAATTATAGGAAAAGAAGGTATTTGAGGGGCAAACAGCAGAATGGAGTTCCAATTACAGGATACCTCTCCCTGACACTTTTTTTTTGTGGGATTAATGAGAGTAGATGGCTCCTCCTCTGCCTCTTTTTGCAAGGTGATCGTGATTCCATGAAGACAGGACTTACATTTTGTCTCCTTTTGTGCGAGGAAATTGGGCTTGATGAAGAAGAATCAAACCTCCTGAGGAAGTACGGGACCATGGCATGAACTCCTCTTTAAGGACACAGAACATTGATTAATTCCCACCAGAAGGATACTAAAAATACATCATTATACTAGCACCGTATGTAGAGCTGAGCTCCAAGTTAGCAGTAAGACTCCGCAGCTCGGGGCAGACGCAGCTTGCCCGTTTCCGGGAGCGCGGGCAGAACGCTCATCTCCCGCTCCAAGCACCGAGCCGAGCGCTTTGCCACGCGCATCCTCTGGGGCCCTGGCAGAGTCGCCCACCGCAGCTCCGGGCCCGGCCTTTGCGGTTATTTGGGACCTTAGACTCACAGGAAGATGTCTAAATAAGATTTGGAGATGTTTGGGTAAGGGACTTGCATCTTTCCAACGACCCCGAGACACGAGCAGAACCTACTTGGTGTAAAAAAAATCCCCCCGAACCAGTAACTGCATCTCCAGCGTGCGTCGGCCTCGGTGTCCGCGGCTGCGGGACGGG
>NW_010564938.1:0-222 GCF_000687285.1 Phaethon lepturus
GGGACACAGGGACACCGGGGTGCCCAGAGGCCACAGGGGGACACAGGGACACCCATGTCACCTGGTGTCATGGGGTCACGTGGGGACACAGGGACACCTGGGTCCCCTGGGGGTCACAGGGTCACGTGGGGACACACAGACACTGGGGTCCCCTGGGGGTCATGGGGTCACATGGGGACACACGGACACTGGGGTCCCCTGGGGGTCACGGGGTCACAGGGG
>NW_010564938.1:405-885 GCF_000687285.1 Phaethon lepturus
CCCCGGGTCCCCCAGGGGTGTCAGGGTGGTGCGGAGACACTGGGGTCCCCTGGGGTCATGGGGTCACGTGAGGACACACAGACACCCATGTCACCTGGGGTCACGGGGTCAGGGAGTCACAGGGGGAAACAGGGGTCCCCTGGGTCACGGGGTCATGTGAGGTCACACAGACACCAGGGTCCCCTGGGGGTCACAGGGTCATGGGGGACACCCGGACATCTCGGACTCCTTGGGATCGGGGTCGCAGGGTCACGTGGGGACACCCTAGTCCCCTGGGTCCCCTGGGGGTCACAGGGTCACGCAGGGACACTGGGGTCCCTGGGGTCCGCTGGGGTCACGGGGTCAGGGGGCCACAGGGGGCCACGGGGGTCCCCTGGAGGTCAGGGGGTCACATGGGGACACTGGAGTCCCCTGGGGGTCATGGGGTCACAGGGGGACATCGGGGTCCCATGGCGTCACAGGGTCACAGAGGGACACGGG
>NW_010564939.1:0-213 GCF_000687285.1 Phaethon lepturus
AATAGTGGGTGTTGAGGGGATTTCTCCCGCGCGTGACGGGGAGATCCTGGGCCGAACCGCCACCCCGGGGTACCCGCTCTGGGAACAGACGCTCTCGCTTCCATTTAAAACGTTTGGGAAGTTACAATTCAAGATTAGCCCCAATGTCGGGCGTCTTCCATGCAAGTCGCGCGCCGCTACCAAAGCTGGTCACTAACCCTCGGAGCAGGCTGG